>NC_060954.1:6029678-6032964 GCF_022045245.1 Lucilia cuprina
TATAGTCTAGTCTATAGTCTAGTCTATAGTCTAGTCTATAGTCTATTCTATAGTCTAGTCTATAGTCTAGTCTATAGTCTAGTCTATAGTCTAGTCTATAGTCTAGACAATAGTCTAGTCTATAGCCATGTCTATAGTCTAGACTGTAGTCTGGCCTGTAGTCTAATCTATAATCTAGTCTATAGTCTAGACTATAGCCTAGTCTATAGCCTAGTCTATAGTCTAATCTATAGTCTAGTCTATAGTCTATAGTCTAGTCTATAATCTAGTCTACAGTATAGTCTATAGTCTAGTCTATCTATAGTCTAGCCTGTAGTCTAATCTATAATCTAGTCTATAGTCTAGACTATTGCCTAGTCTATAGTCTAGTCTGTAGTCTAGTCTATAATCTAGTCCATCTTTAGCATGATTGAACTGTAGTACATTCCACAGTATATCGGAACTATAGTTTTGTCAGGTTTATTGAGTAGTCGAGTAAAGTTAGTAAACTTAGTATGTATATATCATAATTTAAAATAAAACAATGTATGTAAATGAGGTTTATGAAAAAATAACTATAGAAAAAAACTTCATTCAAAAACTTTGTATTCCTCACTCTTTATGTAGCATAAATAAAAAGAATTTCTGGGAAAGATAAAGAATACAAATTTGAAATTCTAAAGATACAAAGAAACCCAGAGTCATAGTACACACAAAAAAAGAACTAAAACTGGTTTTGAAATTTGAACAATAATCAAGTTTAAAAAATGTACAACGCAATAACGCTATTTTATATTTATGTAGTTTAGGAAAAAAATAAAAACAATTTTTTTTTGTGTAGCAAAGCACTTTAAAAAGTCAAGTTTAATAAAAAACTAAAAAAGAAAGGTTTATACTAAACTATTTGTAAATATGTTTTTAACTGTCTTTTGGTAACACCATAAATGGTAATGCATGCATGAACAAAAAAAAAACTCCTCTACCTTAAAGCCTTTATAGTTTGGTCAAATGGCCATGTTAGGCCAATTAAATCAAAAACATGTAATTTAAACATTGGTCAGACGATGGCTGTGACTACGCTGTTCGTTCTTCGTTCGACATTTGTCTGTAATACCAACCGGCAACAACAATAACTTTGGAGCATAGCAATTGTTATTGGCCATAAACTTTATAATGAAGAAAAAAAACCGTCAAAATATACATTAATCGATAAATGTATTTGTTGTTGTTCGTTGTAAATTTTAGGTTTTTTATTTTGCCTTCAGTGTAAGTGTCCGTTTGATGATGAAATTTTTGTCTTTCACCGTCCTAAAATGAGGTCTATCTTTGCTTTAAGGCGCACCTTTTATGTGCTTTACTTTTACAGTTCGCTTTGGCTAAAAGTTATATTTCTACTTTAAAAAAAACCACAAACAAGAACCTGTTTATTCAAAGTTTTTTTCTACTTTTGATTATTTATTGGTATTACTAACTCCCTCCCTCATTTCCTGAGCTAAGTCCCCCCACCACCATGGTTTGCTTGCTTTTGAGTTTGACTCTAACACAAATTGTTAACCCAAGCGTGACTTTTCTTCTTGCCACATGCATGTGTGTCTGTCCGTTTGTCTGCTCATAAAAGGTACATACACATACATATATATAAACATAAAATTTTAAAGTCCCCATCTTATGCACTGGTTGATGCACTTTGTTCAGTTTTTGTATTGGTATTTAAATTTATAAAGTAGTTACCCTTTAACATATTTAATAAGTTTGTCATTTTGTTTGTAACTTCAACAATTTGTAAAACCTAGATCTCTATAGTTTTGTGCGCTCTTCTGACTTCATACAAATAACAACTAAATGTCGTTCAATATTACCACAATCTTAATGTCGGTCCATTTACGAAGAGAGTATTGATGATTCGACGCTAAAGATTACATATATCAATCCTCCTTGTTATACCCTTCACCTTCGTGAGAAGGGTATATATAAGTTTGTCATTCCGTTTGTAATTTCTATAATATAATTTTCCGACCCTATAAAGTATATATATTTTGGATCCTTATAGATAGCGATAGAGTCGATTAAGCCATGTCCGTCTGTCTGTTGAAATCGGTTTTAGAGGTCCCCAGATATCGGCGAGATCCGAATCATCAATAATTCAGTTAGACATGCTTTCGAGAAGATCGCTATTTAAAATCAGGAAAATCGGTCTATAAATAACGGAGATATGAGCAAAAATCCGAGACAATCTCTGAAAATTTCATCAAAAAAGACACATTTTTTCATGCTTTGTTAAAAAAGCAACAACAACACTGTGAATTTGATAAAGATGTACATGTGCGTGTGGAGATGTATTTGGTTTTATTCAGCTAGATAAAGCAGTAATATGTTGGTAATACAGCTCGTATTTGTTTAAGGGTGGTAATACAGTTTGACGGTGGTATTACAGTACAACGGTTAATATTTCTTTCTGCTACAGTTTATATTTGTTTGTGTGTATGTTATGTGTGACATGTGTGCAGAGATACAAAATATATAAAAACTGTTTTTTTAAACATACTTGGTGAAGGGTATATAAGATATAGAAATATTACTTGTTTTTTCTGTAACATTTTTCTCATTGACTGTTGGTTTTTTTACAAAAATAATTTAAAAATTTTAAAGTTTAACAAAAATAAGTTTTAACAATTATTTAATTTCGAAATGTTTTAAAATTTACAATTCAATTTACAATCAAAAAATCTTAATAAAATACCATTTACTTTCGTTATAGTTTGTATACATTATTGAAGTTACTCTGTAAATGATCGCTTGAAATAAGTTAAATAAACTTTGTTAAATTTTTTTTTTCAAAAATTCACTAAAATATTAAAACAAAAAGGTTAAATGTTAGTGAACTTCTCAAAATGAAAACATACAATTTAAAAATTTTAAATTATACACTGACAAAATTTCAAGACTATAGACTAGATTATGGACTAGACTGTAGACTAGAATATAGACCAGAACATAAACTAGACTATAAAGTAGAATATAGACATACACTTGCCTTAAACAGGACTATAGGCTAGACTATAGACAAGACTATAATTAGACTATAGACTAAACTATACTATAGACTAGACTATAGATTAGACTATAGATTAGACTATAGACTAGACTATAGACTAGACTAGACTATAGACTAGACTATACTATAGACTAGACTATAGATTAGACTATAGACTAGACTGTAGACTAGACTATAGATTAGACTATAGACTAGACTATAGACTAGACTATAGACTAGACTATAGACTAGACTATAGACTAGACTATAGAC
>NC_060954.1:6033064-6034459 GCF_022045245.1 Lucilia cuprina
TATAGACCAGACTATAATCTAGACAATAGTTTAGACCACAGACTTTATACAAGACTATAAACTTGACTAAACCATTAACTAAATTATCCAAAAGACACATTCACTTTAACTTGTCTACTCCCTTTAAATTCAGAAACCAATGTGTTGTTGTATATCTTATCCTGTTTAAATTAAAAAAAATATTTCATACCTTTATCATATTTCCTGTGCTAACCTGTTTTTTAACCACTACCTGTTTTCACATTTCATTCTTCTATCCTGCCGATAAAATATCAGTTGTCCGCCCAAGAAGACAACAAAAAATCATACAAAAAGTTTACAGTAAATTTCCCATAAATGTTCGCACATACATATTTATTTATTTATCTAAAACAAATATTTACTTCTTCTCAAATAAAAATAAAAGAAACTGTGTTTTTTAAGATAAAATCTTTATATTTGTTAACAAAAATAATAACGCAAACAGCCCATAATTTATAGAGATATGCATGTTGGTTGAAAATGACAAACATACAATTTTGTTAAATTATTATTTAAAAAAAAAAAAAAAACAAATATTTTCACATACTTCAGCATATTTTGTTGTGCGTATAGAAACAAATTGTATGTATGTGTGTATTAATAATAACAAAAATAAATATTTAAAAAAAAAAAATATGAAAACTTAACAATTTTTTTACTCCAACCACTATAGCTTTTAATAGCTGACCGGCATAATTAAAATTTCAAGCAAAACCTCAATAATAAAAATGGTTTCAAAAATATGTTTATTAAAATTTTAACGAAAAACCAAACCAGTCTGTCTTTGAAATTCAATGATGTGTAAGCAAAAAATATTTTTTGGTGCATATTACCAAATACGAAGTAAGCGATAAAAACAAACAATAAGCAATTTAATATTATTGTTATTATTTGAAGTATTTTTTAATAGTAAAAATAACAAAATTTCTGGAAAGTTACGAAAGTGTAACAAAAGGCGTTTGTGTTAATAGGCTTTAAATAAAAAAAAACATTTGTCTAAATCGGGTCACATTAAAATGATCATAATTTTTACTTTCCCAGAGAAAAAAAATACATTTAACGCATAATTATAATTTATTCGGCAGTAAATCATGCGAGACAAAATAGTAAAAGATATTTTTTAAGGATTAATAACACTTCGGTTTTATCAACAAAATATGATTTTTGGCAAGATTGGTCAAATTGTACGCTAAATTATATTACAGAATTTTGAAACAGATTTTTTTGGAATTTTTTGCAAAAATCATATGTTTTAACATTACTGTTGTCTAGTCTATAGTCTAGTCATAGTCTAGTCTATAGTCTAGTCTATAGTCTAGTCTATAGTCTAGTCTATAGTCTAGTCTATAGTCTAGTCTATAGTCTAGTCTATAG
>NC_060954.1:6034559-6083852 GCF_022045245.1 Lucilia cuprina
GTCTAGTCTATAGTCTAGTGTATAATCTAGTCTATAGTCTAGTCTATAGTCTAGTCTATAGTCTAGTCTATAGTCTAGTCTATAGTCTAGTCTATAGTCTAGTCTATATTCTAGTCTATATCTAGTTTATAGTCTAGTCTATACTCTCATTTATAGTCTAGTTTATTGTGTTATCTATACTCTGGACTAAAGTCTAGTCTATAGTCTGCTTATAGGCTAGTATATTTAGAATTTCCTTTGCTCCTGAATGTTGTCAAAGGTCGGCGGCAATTATTAATTAAATGTATTTTAAAACTTTTTTCGTTCTAAACACATTTCTGTCAGTTTTGTCATTGTAAAAGGATAATAACCTGTAAAAATATGGAATATTAGAAATCAACACGACATTATGTCCTTAATATCTAAGGACACCAAGACATACATATGTAGATAAATAAACAGCATTAACCTACATTTGGTATGTCGCACTATAGTATTGGACAAAATATAAGAAAAGCAGATTTCATAATGCAAAAAGTACCAGAAAAAGTTCCTTTTTTAAATAAAGAAGAAATTGTAGAAGAGTTCTTTTTGAGTGTATAAAGTACTTTTATTGAAAAGTACCAAACAGATTTAAACACATCTATCATAGAAACTTAATTCTTAAGTACCAAAAAGTGTATGAATAAGTATGTTTAAGTATGTGTATGTATATTTATGTGTGATTTAAATAAAAAGTTAATATCCTTTACTAAAACAACAATAATATACAGTTAGAAAAGAAATATGATGTAATCATTCTAAGTATTTCGTTTCGTCCTTATACATAAATAAAAACTCATGAAAAACATGAAACCTTTAGTTTAGAACAAAATATGAAAAAAAACTATTATAAAAGTACATAGTTTTTTTTTCGTTGAGAAAATATTTAAGGTTAAAAATCAATAGTTTTAAAGTAGATTCATAAAATTCATAAAACGCCAACAAAAAACGAGATAAAAAATGACCCAGAAAAATTTAATTTATCAGCTTAAAAACACGAGTAAGAAGCTACAAACTTAGATCATTGAGCAATTAACTATAATTGCAATTTCCGTTTAACGCACAATAGATACATACATATATACATATACACGTGTTCATGAATGCCACATCTATAAATTATATATATTTTATTTCAATTATACAAATTGACCGCTTGAACACAAAGAAGGTATGTATGTGTATACGGAGACTTATATTTTATCAATTTCGTTAAGTTAGGTTGATAGTAGGATGTATACTACATCAAATCCGAAGAAATACACTTAGGCCACTGACAGGCCAGTTGTACTCTACTTATCATAAAAAGAAAGAACCTGAATGAATTATTTTTCAATGTTCAGAAACTCAGTTTCCTGAACGTAATTCCTAAGAATTTTCCAATCAATGTTAGTCTGGAATGTTATTTACGGAATAACATCACTTCTAAGATACTTGGATCTAACTTCGACAAATAGTTGGCTCCAGAGTTTTACTGTCCTCTCCCCATGCTCTACATACGTCTGAATCCGCACGTCCAATATTACATAGATGTGCTCGTAATCCTGTGTGTCCACTCAGAATACATACTATCATACTAACTTCAGATTTCTCATTTTGAGAAGATTTTTCGTCTTGCTCTCATCAGGGTAACCCCATAGGATCTTCGTGGTTACACTCACTGTTTTATTATTCCAAGAGGCCTATCTCACTCATATTTTAAGTCTAGCTTGTGTTGCGTCGAACGGTTTTGCGTTTGTCAGGTTAACTGCCTCGAGCTCCCTTCCCGTTAAAGCTATTACATTCGACTTTTTTCATTGCGGGAAACTATGACGCCACCGATAAGTTGTGTTTTAAGAGTAAGGTAAGAATGTTAATTCACTTATAAACGATGTATGAATGTCGAAGTGCTTTACGTGAGTGCCTGGCATGATGCCTATCCCACGGTGGTCTTTTTCATCCACTGGGTAGAATTGACAACGGTCTACCATCGCGCCTGAATCCTTCAATGAAGAACTCAGGTGGCAACTTTTGTACATGGATTGGGCCGGTCCACGGACAAGCACTTTGCTGAAGTACTCGAGCTATCTAATCTCTCACTTCCGTTTACAACCATGCAGATGGTATGGCCTCTGTCGATTTGACAACAGTATCTAGAGACGTAACCGTTGGACCGAAATACGAATCCATTAAATAAGCCGAGACTTTGTTCTTACTCACAGGGATACACTAAGGTAATTCTGATATGAACAGAGTTTAGTCTGAACATATCTAGACAAGGAAGAAAAAATTAATGGAATAATTTGTATATGATACCTTATATCCATCATCATAAAATCCAGCATACATCTCATTTATAAGACACATTCATAAGAGACAAACATACTACACATTCATTATAGGTAGACGGGTGGGGTGAGTCCTGCCGTACCTCACATTCATCCCATACCATATACAATCAATACCAATTCATTTCCAACGCTTAGTCCCACAGTCATTCCTTTTTTGGATATCTGTTGTTTCGGCAACAACACCAAACTTATCCCAAAATATTGACTTTACATTACATCAGTCTTTTAACCGCAACTCACTCTTCCCGCGAATATGGGTTTTAACAACAGCCACTACGTAGATCCCGAAGAAACATCAACCAGGTGATCAGCCAGGACATTGTCCTGCGGGCAACCTCTCTTCAATCTATGCAAGGACTAAGCCAGGCAGTAGACAGCAAATACCAATTTATAGTCCCGACCAGACTGAGGTATTGGAAAACCCCTCTGTTCCCCAGGATTGCAATAACACCAATGTGGAGATTTCACCAAGATAACATGCCCCCCGGGCGGTATAAATAAGGTATATATGTAGGTAGCTATGCTGGTAAGTCGGGGCTACTTCTGTGGATAAAACAACTTTTACAATAAAATTCCACAACGTTTAAATGTAACGTCGCCGCTTTAATTGTGTTTAAAGAACAAACGCACAAAAACAAACTGTGGGAATCAATTGTAAACTTATTCTTAATGCAAAAATTAGCTTCCTCTTTACATAGCATATAGGAAATACAAATGTACACTTGTACAAATATTTCTTCATGTGTAAACTTTAAATTTAAAACATACATGTATTTGTAGCAGCGTCTACCCAGCAGTTCGACAAAGAGTCAATGCATACGAAAAAGACAGTAATTTCCACTAATAGTTAACCACCTAGATGATCGTAATTCGTATTTTTTGGGTCATTCGTCACAAATGTAACCTTTGTAATCGAGAATGAAGACAGTCGTCACTTTAGTGTCCTTTTTGTAAGCGGGAGCGGAGACAGTCGTCACTTTACTATCCTCAAGTAACCTAAAGATTATACTCTTAAAAGTAGTTTTTTGTTGTACTTCCGAAAGTAGTTATTTTACCCATCTTTTGAAGAAATGTTTATTACTTTCTACTAATATGCCACCATCTGGTTAACTCAAATTTATATCTTTCGGGTCAATGGTCACATTATTGTCCCATAGTATTCTAGAGAGAAGACTCTTGAAATTTTTAAATTTTAGTTCCATTAATATCTATACTACCTGGCTGACTCTAATTCGTATTTTTTTTTGGTCTTTCGTCACAAATAAACTCTTTGTAATCGAGAATGAAGACAGTCGTCACTTTAGTGTCCCATTTGTAAGCGAGAGCGGAGGTAATCGTCTCTTTACTGTCTCTTTGTAGGGTGTAGAGTGACGATTGACTTCCTCGTAGGATAAGCCCATGTTAAAATGGTCGGTCACCTGGGTAGTCAGGTGGCTAGGGGCTACCACAAGTGGTAGGTTAAGTGGTCAGTTCGGGACTGTCCCGTCGAACTGCTGGGTACTGTGTCACATTTGTTGTTTTTTTTTTGTCATATACTTTTACACCCATATAAGCATAAAAAGTCATCAGTGCAAGACCATCATCATCATTATTTACTTAACGAATTACATATTATTTCCATATTATTACTATTACATCAAGTGGCCAGAAATATGTGAAAAAAACGAATTATAAAAAAAACATTTCTTATTTAAATCACTATAATTTTTAAAGTTGTATTTAAAAAAAAAAAAGTACAACTAATGATGATGGTAATGGTTAGAGGTGATTGTTGTTATGTCAACTATAAAAGAAATCTTTATAACATTTGTTGAACTGCCTTGCTGTCTGACTCTTAGTCTTATAGCAAATTGTAAAAAAAACAGTATGACGTCTATCACTACTTTGTAGGTGATGTGATATATATTGTTAGTTAGTTGGTCTTATTCAGTTTATTTTTATTTATCATTATATATATTACGTTTACAATATCTTATTATCAAATAACAATTAATTAACAAAGAAAACTTTGACGTATGTCTGTACGTCTAGGGCGTAATAACGTCATTACCGATATAAGGTTTTTTTCTATTTTGTAATTTGTTCTTAGAAAATTTGATATTTTCAACATTATATAATTTAATTTTGTTTAAAGTTTAAATCTTTTTTCATAAGATAAATTAAATTTAATAAATTGAATTTAATTTTCAAAAAAAAGTGTTAATTTCTTTAGATTTTGCTGTTTTAATAGCAAAAGAGACTAAGTGCAGTTTTATTAAAATAATTTTATTAACATAAATTGCATTTTTTTTACTAATATTAGAACCTTTAGAGCGGGGTTTTGAGTTACCAATCAAATGACAATTAATAATCAGATTAGTTAATCTAAAAATAAATAGATTCTGACATTAATCCCCTTTGAGTTTAATCTTGTGCTCAAAAACAACACAAGATTGTTTTTGCCATATTATTTTATATGGCAGCTAGAGACTAGCCCTTAGTCAAGGTATTTTGTTTAGTCAGGCAGTTTTCTTAGAATCGTTTCTTGTCTAGACAGTTTTCCTATGGAACAGTGTCTTTTCAAAACAGTTTTTTATAAACACTATCTTGTCAAGAAAGTTTTCTATGGAACAGTGTCCTGTCAAGACAGGTTTGTATAGAACAGAGTTAAGATAGTTTTTTTTTATAGAAGAGTGATTTGTAAAAACAGTTTTCTATAGTACAGTGTCTGTAAAGACAGTTTTCTATAGAACAGTGTCTGTAAAGACAGTTTTCTATAGAATAGTGTCTGTAAAGACAGTTTTCTATGGAACAGTGTCTGTAAAGACAGTTTTCTATAGAACAGTGTCCGTAAAGACAGTTTTCTATAGAACAGTGTCTGAAAATACAGTTTCTTATAGAACAGTGTTTTATAAAGATAGTTTTCTAAAGAGAGGTGTCTTGTGAAGACAGTTTCTTATAGAACAATGTCTTTTGAAGATAGTTTTCTATAGAACAGTGTCTCATAACGACTGTTTTCTATAGAACAGTGTCTGTAAAGACAGTTTTTATAGAACAGTTTCTGTAAAGACAGTTTTCTATAGAACAGTGTCTACAAAAAAAGAAAGTAAAGTTTTCTTTAGAAAAGTGTCTTATTTATACAGTTTTCTATAAAAAAGCTTTTTGTTTGGACAATTTTCTTTAGAAAAGTGTCATGTAAATACAGTTATCTTTAGAAAAGTGTCTTGCTGTGACAATTTTCTTAAGAAAAGTGTGTTTTCGAAACAGTTTTCTTTAAAAAGTGTCTTATCGAGACAGTTTTCTATAAAAAAGTTTCTTGTTGGGAAAATTTTCTTTAAAAAAGTGTCTTATAGTTACAGTTATCTTTAGAAAAGTGTCTTGCGGTGTCAGTTTTCTTAAGAAAAGTGTATTTTCGAAACAGTTTTCTTTAAAAAGCGTCTTATCGAGGCAGTTTTCTTTAAAAAAGTGTCTTATCGAGACAGTTTACTTCAGAAAAGTGTCTTCTCGAAAGAGTTTACTTTAAAAAAGTGTCTTATCGAGACAGTTTTATATAAAAAAGTTTCTTGTTGGGACAATTTTCTTTAGAAAAGTGTCTTGTAAATACAGTTATCTTTAGAAAAGTGTCTTGCGGTGACAGTTTTATTTAGAAAAGTGTCTTGCGGTGACAGTTTTATTTAGAAAAGTGTCTTTTCGAAACAGTTTTCTTTAAAAAGTGTCTTATCAAAGCAGTTTTCTTAAAAAAAAAGTATCTTATTGGGACTGTTTACTTCATAAAATAGTCCTGTTCAAACAATTTTCTTCAGAAAAGAGTCTTGTCGAGACAATTTTCTTTAGAAAAGTCTTGTCGAACAATTTTACAGATAATTGACTTTTGTATCACTAGTCGGGGCAGTTTTTTGTTGTAGAGGCAGTTTTCTTTAGAAAAGTCTCTTGTCAAAGCAGTTTTATTTAGAATTGTGTCAAATTTTTAATAAAAATAAAATAATTTCTTTAAAAATGAATTTTTTTTTAAATAAAAATTTTTTTTAAATAAAAATTTTTGTTAAAATAAACATTTTTGTTAATTTTTTTTATTAAAAATTTAAATTTTTACAAAAAATTTAAATTTTCATTACAAAATCAAAATTTACAAAAATTTAAAACTTCACTACAAATAAAGATTTTTATTAAAAAAATTTTTAAACATTTTTTTTGCCTCTTCTTTAATTAACAATGTTATTATAATAATCTTAACATAATCCTGTTATTACTTAACATTAGACTAGAAGAGAAATGTACACACATTTACTGTACTTTTCACATAAAATTATGTTGCTATGTTAAGTTGTAAGGTAGCGTGGCCGAGCGGTCTAAGGCGCTGGTTTAAGGCACCAGTCTCCTCGGAGGCGTGGGTTCGAATCCCACCGCTGCCAAGTGATTTTTTAATTTTTTATTTTATTTAAATTATTTTTTTAACCATATTTAATTAAATTATCTATTGTAGGGATAATAAATAAGGGTATTAACTAAAGGTAAAGATGATTCATTATCAGAAAAATAGCAAAAAAAACTTTAGCTATGTGAAGCTATATTGGAGCATTTTATATATACAATGAAAGTAATGTAAATGCATATTCATTTAGTTGTTGCAACAATTGTTACAACTATATGTATATAAAACGTGCTAAATTGACGTCACTTGTAGCATATTCTTTAAAGAGTTGTAGTTGTATAAAAATAAAAAAAAATAATTTATTTTCTTTTGTTTTTTTTTTTCGTAGCTGTAAGTATAAACACAAAAACTTTGACCTCTATTTAGGAAAATAATAAAAAAAGAAATGTTGATAGAGAGGGGTACTTGTTTAGTTTTTTTTTTGTTCCAGAATAAGGGCACGTTTTTTAGACATATAGTGCTTTGAAACATGTTACTTAGTATTACAATTGTCTTATAAACAAATAGCTTGTTGAAATATATAATAAAAATAGAAAAAATTCCATACAAAAACATTCTGTTAAGTATTCTGTAAAAGGGAATGAATCAGTGGCAAAATGGAAATAAAGAAAAAAATAAATCACATTTTAAGTAAAAAGAGAAATTAAAAACGGAACTGGTTTCCCTACATCTGTCTCTGATATTCACCGCAATCTTGAAATTCACATATACCCCCATTAAATGGCAGGGTGCATGGGTAATATTTATACCTAAACCAGGTAAATCTAGCTATGCAACAGCTAACTCTTATCGACCGATAAGTCTAATGTCCTTACTACTTAAAACCTTGGAACGGATAGTCGATAGTATAGTTAAAGTAAAGTAGTATACCCGACAAGGACCTAAACTTTATGCAGCATACTTATGTAAAGGCATGATCGGTGGAAATCGTTTTAAACGAAATTATCTATTACATAGGTGCATCCTTTGATAGCAAACTATATACACTGGCGATATGTATTGACATTAAGGGGACCTTCAATAATGTGATACTCTTATCCAATCCCTAGAACAGTTTTATATTGACCGGGTGCTTCATAACTGGATCAATCACATGCTAAGGAACAGATGAATAAGTTGCGAGATGTACAATGTATACCACAGGGTGGCATTTTGTCACCTTTACTCTTGTTAATCACGATAAATAACCGCTTAAGGACCCTAACTGAGAAAGGACTTAGACCCGTCTGCTAAGCAGATGATGTTGTAATACCTTTAAAGGGAAAGGATGCAACTTACTTGTGTAGGAGAACTGAGGAGGCAATGAGCTGGGCTCAGCCCATTCGGGAGTAGTCAGTAAGGAAAAGGCGAAGGTAATAGCTTTAAAAGGAAGGAAACTTAAAGCAGTTAACCTGACAAATGCAAAAGCATTCGATGCAACAAAAGCTGAACTAAAAATATGGGTAAGAGAATCCCATAAGGCCACTTGGAATAATGAAACAGTGGGTAGAGCCACGAAGATCCTGTGGGGTGACCCTGATGAGAGCAAGACGAAAAATCAAAATGAGCAAGTCTGAAGTATTATGGACTACGATAACATCTATACAAAATAGGAGCACGTGGAGAGGAAACTTTGGAGTTGTGCACAATAGGACGGATAGTAGGATACATCCTCCTATAAACCTAACCTAAAAGTTTCCAATAGAAATATGCCTTTACAAGTCACATATAACTTTTCTAAAGAATACTGTCTTTACAAGAAACTTTTCTAAAGAAAACCGACTTTTATATAGAAAACTGTCTCTACATAACACTTTACTAAAGAAAACAGTGTTTACGAGACACTTCTAAAGAAAATTGTATTTACAAAACACTTTTATAAAGAAAACTGTCTTTATAATACTCTTTCCTAACTCTTTAATACTCTTTACGAAACTTTGGAAAGAAAACTGTCTTTACAAGAAATTTTTGCTAAAGAAAACTGAAACCGAAATCTACAACAGGTCTCTGACTACTGTATTCCGTGTTCAAGTGTAATACGAGAGTAATACACGGTTCCGTGTATTACGAGAGTTATTAGGTACTATCGGATATTCTATATCTATACTGACAGCCAAGCCTGCTATCAAATCCCTGATAGGTGTTTTCAACCACATCAAAACTTGTCCAATAATGACGGGCGTCTCTAAACGAGATAGCGAGACATTCAAGAATTAACCTCGTTTGGGTCAAAGGACACAGAGATATAATGGTTGTTGTTGTTGTAACAGCTCGACTGTGGCCGATAGTTCTTTCCTGGGAAAAAAACTTTAGGTTGATACAGCTGTAGCTGTGTTGACAATCTTTTTCCGAGTATGACTCTGGTCGTTATGACAATGGTCAATTATATTGCTGATATCTTGGCGAAAGCTGGTACGACGATGACCATACTGGATATAGACCAATTCTGCGGTGTCCCCCTAGCGACCTTTAATAAACTAATTTACAACATTTATTTTAGTTTAACTCAAGATCGGTGGTCTCTGGAACACACTTGCTTGTCTGCTAAGTTGCTATGACCCTGTATGGATCCTCACAAAACATCTTACAAATTAGGGCTTAGTAGAACACATCTAAGCACTCTGTTAACAATTCTAACTGGTTATTCCAAGTTGGGAAACCTTGCAAGACGCATTGGTCTTCCATACAATGACTTCTGTAGGGGCTGTCTAAATGAAGAAGAAGAAACAACTTCTGTGTAATTGCCCGGCCTTTGAATCGATCCGTTACAGGTCAATAGAGCATTTTTTTCTGATCTATCGGATCTATCAACTGTTCAACTTGAACGTATTCTAGCATTATTAAAACTATCGAATTGGGTGTGTAATTGATCATACACTATGATAGCATCAAAATTTCTCCTAGAATACCAGGCGTCTCTAAACGAGATGGCGAGATATTCAAGAATTACCCTCGTTTGGGTCAAAGGATACAGAGATATAATGGTCAATAATATTGCTGATATCTTGGCGAAACTGTTCAACTCGAACGTATTCTAGCATTCTTAAAACTATCGAAATGGTTGTGTAATTGATCACACACTATTATCCTCACTTCAGGTACAGGCTTGTTACTACTACTCTTTTTATTATTTGTATGTCTCACTTCTTAAATACTACCCATTACTGTTTCTATCGCTCCTTTCTCCTTTCCATATCTTGTTTTCTTTTCTTTCCAGATATTACAAAGGGACCTAATTTTGACCCAAGTAAAGTTATACTTGTCTAAGTACACAGTCTGCCGAACCTAACGTAACTTAAACTGATTTTTTAAAAGATTTCTTGAATGAAAACAAGAAAAAGAAAACTGTTTTTATTAGAAATTTGTCTAAAGAATACTATCTTTACAAAGAGAACTTTCTTTGCAAGAAGTTTTTTTAAAGAAACATTTTATACTAAAGAAAATTCAGCAGAAGAAAACTCTTAATAATTTTAGTTTCTTTAAAAATTTAAAAATTTTATAAGACCCTTTAAAATTAAAAGTTCTTCCACCATATAAACTTACTTACTATCTTCTAACACTATAAACAATAAACGTTCCTATTAACCAAAATTTTGAAAATTTATTTCAGGTTAACCAAAAGAATATTTAAATAGCTAAACATTTAAATTTAGAATTTCATTTTAAATTCAAGTGCGTGAAGAAAATGTTTAAAACATTGTTTAAAGAACTAAACATTCTAAAGTATTTAATAGGTATCAATTCAGCTCAGCAGGGGTAAATATGATGAGGAAAGAGAGAGGAATAATAGCAACAACGTGTTTTGAATTTTTGCATTCAAGAAGTCTATTGTTTTGATAATTTTTTTGTTTTATTTTAAAATTTATTAAAAACAAAGCTATAAATGGTTATTAGCTTGGCATGTGGTGTTAAAATGGTGTGGAATTTATAGAAAATAAAAACTAGACAAAGAAATTTTCAAACTTGAGGATTTTGAAAAGAAATTAATAACAAAATAGAAATATTATAAAAACAAAAGATTTACAGATGAATATGAAAACAACTTTGTAGGTCATTTTCAAAATTAGCAAAATTATTAAATCAAACAAAAAATAATTGATCTCAAAATTTGTTTATGAAATAAAAATATTGACCTGTTTTTGAAATACAAAAAAAATTTGGAAACTCTAACATTAGAAACAGAAAAAAACCATAAAACAAAACCAGTTTTTTGGTGTTTCATTAAAATTTAATTTTATTAAACAAAAAGCAATGTCATCAATATATTATTAACAAATTTCAATCATTAAAAAGTTAAATACAAACAATAAACATGTAGCAATACTTCCGTCATAATTTATGTATAAAATTTCATTGCTACATTTTTAAATGAAAATTTAAAAATTTTTTTAAATAGATAATTATGGTATTTTAAAACTAAAAACTATAGTCACGTGTGTTAAAAATTAAATTTATGAATGAGTGTATTTCTTTATTTTTTTAGATTTAATTAAAATATTTGTTTTTATATTATATAAGTTTTAATTTACAGGAAATTCCAATCAAAATTCCAATATTGGATATTTTTTCCATATTGCGTGTAACATTTTTTTGTTTTTGGAAAATTTGTGTAAAATGGAAAAATTTTTAATAAAATGTTTAGCCAGGTAGCAGCAAAAAAAGTCTATGGAATTAATGTTTTGATTTTCAGTTGTTATTTCGAAAAAAAACATTTATTTTTAAAATTTTATTTTAAACAGAGAAAAATTTTCATGGTTAATTTATTTTGCAGTTTAAACAATAGCTGGGAGGGGAAAATAAAATGCAAATATTCGTGTGAAATGTATATTTTTAATTACAAATGAATTATGCGTTTGAATAGCTAAAAAAGTAGGGTGCTAGTGGTTTGACAGAATTCTTACATGTTCAGGAATTTGAGGAGTTATTTAGCAAAAAACTTAAAGGAAAAAAACACTTGTATGTTAAGAAAACTTTTTATTCAGCGATTTTCTATAGCAAATTGTCTTCACAAGAAAATTTTTAACAAAAACTGTCCTCTCAAGACAATTTGTAAAGAAAAATGTTTTCAAAAAACAGTTTCTAAAACAACTGTCTTCAGAAGACACTATTAGGTAGACTACTAAATTGGTTTGCAGGCTGTCCCTTACAGTTCGCATTAGGGGCACACTTGGGTCCATGTTATGATCCCTTTGTGGTAGATTATGATCCCTTTGTGGTAGAATACTAACTAACTTCATGAGACATTTCCAAAGTAAACTGTCATTGCAAAACAATTTTTTCTTAGCGAAATAGAAAACTTTGTAAAAAGAACATTTTTATGTTAAGAAAACTTTTACTCAGCGACTTTCTATAGAAAATTGTCTTTACAAGAAAATTTTTAATCAAAACTGCCCTTACAAGATACCTTTATAAAGAGAACTGCCACCACAAGACAATTTTCTTAAGAGAGCTATCTGTATAAGACACTTTTTTAAAGAAATTGTCTGTACAAGACAATTTTATAAAGAAAACTGCTCGACAACTTTCTGTAGACTACAAACATCAAGACCCTTTTCCATTTCCTTTTCTATACTGTCTGTTCAAGAAATTTTTTTTAAACAAAACTGTCTGTACAAGAAACTACTTAATAAATCTGTCGGTTTAAGATACTTTTCTATAGAAAACTATCCCATAAAAACACTTTGCTAAAGAAAACTTTCAGTACAAGACCCTTGTCTTAAGAAAAACTGTCGATAAAAGACAACTGTCTAAAGAAAACTTTCTACACAATACACTTTTCTAAAGAACACAATCTATATAAATCACTTTTCTATAGAAAACTATCTGTACAGGAGAATTCTCTTAAGAAAGCTTTCTGTAAAAGACACTTTTCTAAAGAAATTTTCGCTATAAGACACTTTTTTTAGAAAACTGTCTATACAAAATACTTTTCTAGAGAAAACTATCTGTATAAGACACTTGTGTAAAGAAAACTATGTGTATAAGACGCTTTTCGAAAGAAAACTATTAGTATAAGAACCTTGCCTAAAGAAAATTGTCTGTAGAAGATAATTTTCTAAAGAAAACTTTCTGTACAAGTCACTTTTCTAAAGGAAACATCTATACAAGTCACTTTTCTAAAGGAAACATCTATACAAGACACTTTTCTAAAGAAAACTGTTCTTAAGAAATCTATCTGTAAAACACTTTTTCCAAATAAACTGCTCAAGAAACTTTGCTAAATAAAACTTTCGCTATAAGACACTTTTCTATAGAAAACTGTCCATACAAAATACTTTCCTATAGAAAACTATTTGTATAAGACACTTGTCTAAAGAAAACTATCTGTATAAAACGCTATTCGAAAGAAAACTATCAGTAAAAGTCCCTTGTCTAAAGAAAATTGTCTGTGCAAGATAATTTTCTAAAGAAAACTTTCTATACAAGACACTTTTCAAAAGAAAACTGTTTGTACAGATAATATTCTTAAGAAAGCTATCAGTATAAGACACTTTTCAAGGCAAGACACTTTAGAAGACAATTTTCTAAAGAAAAATGTCTACATTATGCACTTTATTAAAGGAATCTAACAATACAAGACCCTGTTCTATACAAGACGCCGTTCATAAGGAAATCTTCTTTGCAAAAAACTTTTCTAAAGCAAAAACACAAGAAAACTGTCTAAGGAAACCTTCTTTCAAAAGGCATTTTCCAAACTGAATGAAACTATTGGAGCAAAACCCTTTTAAGCAAACAAACCAAGCAGGAAAGGAAATACCCTTTTTTGAAAAATAAAACATTTAATAATCTATGCAAATAATGACTAATTAGTTATTACAAATACAATTTTCTGACTCACCTTAATACGCGGGTCCAGCTCGCTATCTTCAGCCGACATTTTGGCAAATAATTTTTAATTGCAGACTTTCCAAATTAACCAAAACAGAGCCAATAATATAAACAACAAACACTAAACGGCAGCTGTAAAAACTTTTCCCCCTTAAAAATACAATTGTAAATCATACAATGGTTGTTGGTGCTGTCGCAGCTTGGTACTTAATATTTTTATATTTAAAGAAGAGCTTCAGCCCGTTAGATATATATGCGCTATTTTGTTTTGTTATTTTTACAATCACTGCCTAAGTGGAGTGGGGGGGTAATGGCGTCCATTCATTGAGACGGGAAAATTTTAAACAAAAACAAACACACACACACACTGAATTTTTACACACTACACAGCAAATTTATTTTATCATTTATTTGGATTTTTTTGCACTATTTGATATTTAAACAAATTTTTCACTAAAAAATTAGATTATTTGTTTGATTATGACATTTATTTGCCTTTTTTCTGCTTATTTCGTTGTTATAATTTTTTTCCATTTATTACACTGTGGTTTATTTTTTTGCAAAAATTTCTTACAAATGATTTTATTTCATAATTATATAACTTTTTGTTGTATTTTTTTATTAAATATCATTAATATGTTGTTTTAACTTTAATTGGAAGCTTGAATTTATGGATTTGCTTGTTGTTTTATTAAAATAAATTAAATTTTTCTTCGATTACACTATTGGGTTTTTTTCTTAGTGATTTATTGCGTTTGAGGAAACAAAAAACGCGACCGCGCTGCTCGAATCACGAACAACAACTAATGTCAAATGTGTAATCGGTTTTGTTAAGTAGTTGGTGCTTTTTGGTTAATCGCGTGGGAAAATAATCGGTAATCAAATGTCATGCTGATTTTAAGGTTGCCAGAGCGGTTTTGTTAGGGTTATATATAAAGCGATTTCGTTGAGAAATTGCACAATAAAATATTTAAAATGTTAAATAATAAACAAATTATTTAAAATTATTTCAATTTCTTTAGGAATAACTACAAAAAAATTTATATTTAATAATAGTTTAATTAAATTTTATTTTCTTTTGGAAAAAAATTTAATATTTTGTATTTTTTCATACAATTTTTAATTGAGTTTGTGAGACATGTTTCACTGAGACATATTCAGTTCTTAGTAAGGTTCTTAGTCTCTCCGACAGTTATGAGAGAGTTGGAGATTTTCGAATGAAGTTGTCTGAATTTTTGTGTTTTGAGAATTTCGTTAAAAGATACTTTAATTCATCAATATATGGAAAAGGCGAGACAAAAAACCTTTTTCATTGTATATTTTATCTTTACTAAAGCTGGAGGTTCACAACTCATGTTCTACGCTTTCTCGCATTCTATGCGTCTGTCAAAAATAGTAGAATCAATGTATTTGTATGCAGTAAGTTAGACCTGGTTTACACTAGGAAACTTGTGTGTGAAAGAAAAAAAAAAGAAATATCAACCATCTCTTTCTCTCACACACAAAAAAATCAGAAGTTTCCCAAAAGAGTTTCCTAGTACAAAAACGTATATGGCCTTGACACATAGAATACTTACTTGTAACTTCCAGCATACAAATACATTGACAGACGCGTATAATGCGAGAAAGGGTAGAACGCGTGGTGTGGACATCTTAATCACTTCTATCGCCAATAGAAATGAAAATTTGGCTTCCTTAAAATATTCATTTCCCTCGAAGAGAAAATCGCTATCGTGAACTTGTTGTGAGCAATTCATTCACAATAGTTGATTTTGTATGGAACAGCTGTTCAATGTTTGCAAAATTCCATCAACAAATTTCACTAAAGGGGATTTTTTTCAAGACAAAAAAGTTAGTGAATGAAAAAAGTGAAAAGGCAACATATTTCAAGTGAAATATATATTTTAATTTGGGTGAATATATATATTTTAATTTGTTTTTAATTTATTTACATATTTTCTCTCTCTCTCACATTCAGAGATGCCATACAATTGAACTTTTTGTAAACAAAAATCGTGTGTTGATTAAAAACAATAGAAAAGTAGATTTTTTGATAAGATAAGTAAACATTTTTCTGGCAACACTGCAAGCAACTGTCACTTAACATATTTGCCAATGGTTAAGGTCTTTGCTAACACAAAGACAAATCTAGTCAAGTTATCTACCATTAACAACAGCTTGAGGTTTAAATATTTCATTAAAAAGTGTAATTGAAAAAAGATGTGTTAATTCGGAATGGTTTAACTAATTTTAATAAAATTTGTCAAAATTTGAGAAAAGATTCTGGGAAATAGGAACAAGGATTTAAGATTTATTTTAATATTAGAGGTAGAAATATAAGTAGGAAATTGAAATTTTTAATTTTTTAATAAAACTCTTTGATTTTTTTTAATATTATTAATATTTTATTTATTTTTGTATATAAATTTTAATTAAATGGAATAACACTTACATAATCATTTTTATTATTTTTATTATTTGTTTTTAATCAAGTTTCTTTTCATTTTTTACTTATTAGAGTTTTTTTGATTTAAATATAAAAAAATCAATTTTCAAAATAACTTAAAAATAAACATGCACTTAAATACATAAAATAAACACACAAAAAAAAAAAACTTAAACAAAATTAAAAATTTAATTTTAAATTTCTACGAAAACAAAAAAGAAATTATAAATTAAAAATTGAAATATATTGAAGACTTGGCCAAAAACTAAATAAAATACATACAAATACATAAAACCAATTTCAAAATTATTTTAAATAATCATAAAAAAACAAGCAAATTTATTAGAAAAAAACTTATTTATAAAACATAATAAATCAAAATGATTTTTATTAAATAAAAAAAAACAAATAGTTTTTTTCTACTAGTAAATTCTAGCCTTAAAGTTCAGTTGTTGTTGTTGTTTTAACATTTCATACTTTTTAATTTCTGTCTTTTGTTTTATAAAGGTTTTGTTACTTTAAGTGTTTAATATATAAATAATTTGCAATTATTTTTATATTATTTTATGCTAATTATATAAATGTTTATTTAAATATTTTTTTTTATTGTTTTTTTATCTTATTATTTTTTTATGTAAGTATAAATGTGCTAGAAAGTCTACAATTTTTTGTTTATAATATATATATATTTACTTAACACATTTTATGTTTGTTTTTATTTTATTTCATAAATTATTTAAAGTTTTTAAGATAAATCCCTCAAAATTTATTTGTTTTTTTTATAGTATTTTTTTTTATAAATTATATTAATTACTATTATTTTTTGTTATGTTAACATGTTTGTTTTTTTATTTGAAAACGTACAAAAAGTATACTTTTAAAAAGCTTTCCTTTTTATATGATTAAATTTTAAAATTTTTATATTTTTAAGTTTTTGTTGATTTTTTATGTTTTTTTCTATTTTGTTTAATTATAAGTTTTATTTTTTTAAGTTTTATTAAGAAGTTCAAATTGGAAAAAGGCCTTCATTCCTCCAGTGTATATTTTTTTATAACTCGTTTGGTTTTATATTTTTTTATTAATTTTTTTAAATAAGTTTAAATAAACAGGAGTTATTTTTTAAATAAAAAATAAAGAAAACAAATGTAATTTACTAATGAACTTATGATTTAAATTTCCAAATATGTTAAGATCTAGAACAGAACTAGAATAGAATTAGAACAGAACTAAAACAGAACTAGAACAGAACTAGAAAAAAACTGGAACAGAACTAGAATAGAACTAAAACCGAACTAGAACAGAAATAAAACAGAACTAAAACAGAACTAGAACAGAACTAGAATAGAACTAGAATGGAACTAGAACTGAACTAGAACTGAACTAGAACTGAACTAGAACTGAACTAGAACTGAACTAGAACTGAACTAGAACTGAACTAGAACTGAACTAGAACTGAACTAGTACTGAACTAGAACTGAACCAAAACTAAACTAGAACAGAACTAGAAATGAACTAGAACTGAAGTAGAACCGAACTAGAACTGAACCAGAACTGAACTAGAACTGAACTAGAACTGAACTAGAACTGAACTAGAACTGAACTAAAACTGAACTAGAACTGAACTAGAACTGAACCAGAGCTGAACTAGAGCTGAACTAAAACTGAACTAGAACTGAACTAGAACTGAACTAGAACTGAACTAGTACTGAACTGGAACTGAACCAGAACTGAACTAGAACTGATCCAGAACTGAACTAGAACTGAAGTAGAACTGAACTAGAACAGAACTAGAAATGAACTAGAACTGAACCAGAACTGAACTAGAACTGAACCAGAACTGAACTAGAACTGAAGTAGAACTGAAGTAGAACTGAACTAGAACTGAACCAGAACTGAACTAGAACTGAACTAGAACTGAACTAGAACTGAACTAGAACTGAACTAGAACTGAACTAGAACTGAACTAGAACTGAACTAGAACTGAACTAGAACTGAACTAGAACTGAACTAGAACTGAACTAGAACTGAACTAGAACTGAACTAGAACTGAACTAGAACTGAACTAGAGCTGAACTAGAACTGAACTATAAGTTACAATACTATTATCTATATAATCTAGTATATTATTTATAGTTTGGTTAATAGTTTGGACTATACTTAATTTTAGAGTCTGGACTTAAGTTTAATCTATTCTGAATAAAAGTGTAGTGTGTTGACATTAGTAATAGTCTAGAGTGTAAATTAGACTATTGTATAAACTATAGTTTAGTCTATAGTCTTGACTTTAATTAAGTCTATAACCTTGACTATAGATTAGTCTATAGTCTCGACTGTAGACTAATCTAATTACAAAAAGAAAGGAATGTTTTTATGTTTTAGCTGCCTACTTTTATAGAGGGGAATGTTTTAACAAGTTTTTAAATTTTCTTAAATTTTACAATAGAAAATCAACTCCTGTTTATTTAAACTCATTATCATGTTAAGTTTTAAACTCTATAGTTATGTATTGTATATATATTTTTTGTTATATAAAAAAATTTTATACTAAATACTTATATGTATATGTATAATAAACATTTAATTACAAATCATGTTAAAAAATAATGAAAAAAAAAACATTAAAAAGAAAATACCCAAAAATAAACGTAAAAACTATAAACAAATAAACAAAAAACATAAAACCTTGATGCAGTACATCAAACAGAAATTTTAATTTGAAAATTGTTTTAAATTAAAATTTATCTCTGAGTTACTGCAACAAAAGGATAATCTAAGGATGTTATTTTGTTTAACTTTAAGTGGAAAAACAAAAACAAAACATATGTATTTATATAGGGCTACCCACTTACTTACATTATACAATAACTAAACTATATATATTTATAAATATATAATCTACATACATATGTAAATACTTATGTACTGTTAGTATTAAAGTTAATAAGTTATTTACTAATATTCCTCATTGTTTTTTTGTTTAAATATATTATTTCGGTTCGGTTTATTTTCTTAAACAAAATGCCTAAAGAAAGTTATGTTAGAGAGAGAAAGAGAGTGACAGAAAGATAGAGAGGAAGTTTGTTTATAGAGTGGGGTTTTTTTTGTTAGTGTAGCACCTGTTTTGTTGCAATGATTACATACATTTTGATTCTCACTTGTTTTCATATGTTTCCCTTATTACATTTAGCTTAAAAAAAGAACTGTTTTACTAAAAAAAACTAGTTACGGTCCATTATTTATTCACTGTCTATATTTAAACCTACACGTTTCTCTTCCTCTAACATGGCATCTAATTCATCGGTGAGATTTGCCAACATATTACCAATATCATTGAGCACATTTACCGAAACCTTTTGACCGCCACCAGCAGCTACGGCACCCACAACATTGACACCAGCGGCCGTCGAGTTAGACGTTATGGCACTTGTATCTATAGGATTAGAATCGACGGTGGCGACAATGGCGGCGGCAGAATTATCATCAGCACCTAGACCAGCCAATGACGGGGCACTGTCAGCATTAACGGGAGGATATTGTAAAGTAGGTGATCTTAGTAAAGATAAACCAGCACTACCACCACTAGCGGTTGAACCAATACTTTCACTACGTATTAGGGAGGCATCATGTAGTGAGGAGGATGATTTAAGGGAATGAAATGAATGGGCAATATTGGCTATAGTGTTTGTCGATGATGAGGACGATGAGGAAGAGGAGGAATGTAAATGGCTGCTGCCGGTTGTACCTTGAGATCCAGTGGCTCCACCACCTCCACCGGTTAATTCTTGGCGATTAAGTAAACGTTGTTTGATCGTACCGGTATTTTCATTGGCAAATGGTATGGTATCAATCGAATCAATGCTGGAATTGGACTAGAAAGAGAAAGAAAATATATATTATATATAAATTCTAGACAATAGAAGACTGGACTAGAGTGCTTTGTCTGGAATGTGGTCGGGACCAAAGTCTAATGTCTTGCAGGTTCTTGGCATTTCGGTTCTTGTTCAGTTGCAGTGCAGATCTATTCAGTTATAATTAAGTTCTAGTTCTGCTCAAGTTCTGTTCTAGTTCAGTTCTAGTTCAGTTCTAGTTCAGTTCTAGTTCAGTTCTAGTTCAATTCTAGTTCAGTTCTAGTTCAGTTCTAGTTCAGTTCTAGTTCAGTTCTAGTTCAGTTCTAGTTCAGTTCTAGTTCAGTTCTAGTTCAGTTCTAGTTCAGTTCTAGTTCAGTTCTAGTTCAGTTCTAGTTCATTTCTAGTTCAGTTCTAGTTCAGTTCTAGTTCAGTTCTAGTTCAGTTCTAGTTCAGTTCTAGTTCAGTTCTAGTTCAGTTCTAGTTCAGTTCTAGTTCAGTTCTAGTTCAGTTCTAGTTCAGTTCAGTTCTAGTTCAGTTCTAGTTCAGTTCTAGTTCAGTTCTAGTTCAGTTCTAGTTCAGTTCTAGTTCAGTTCTAGTTCAGTTCTAGTTCAGTTCTAGTTCAGTTCTAGTTCAGTTCTAGTTCAGTTCTAGTTCAGTTCTAGTTCAGTTCTAGTTCAGTTCTAGTTCAGTTCTAGTTCAGTTCTAGTTCATTTCTGATCTGTAGTCTAGTATATAATTTGGACTAGAGGCCTGTCATTAAATTCAATTCCTTACCTTATTGTCATGAAATTTCTCACAGTGAATTTCGGCGGTGGTTTGCTGTATGGTGGCATAGTTGGCATAGATGGGTTGGGAAGCCTGTTGTTGCAAATAAGCAGCATGGGGATGCATTGATGGACCCACACCTGGACCCATACCCGCACCAGCACCATAATACATATTGGAACCCATACCATGAGCAGTAACCGATGAAGGATTCATTTGCGAACCATCCTGACTTAAAGTACGTGAATTACGTATACTGCAATGGCGTCGCGGTGGTTCGGGAGCAATTTTTTTCGCTGTCATTGGGCTGCCAGTTAAATAGGGCTATAAAAATATGAAAATTATTAAACAACATGAAGATAAATTTAAAAGAAAGATAATAAATCTAAGCTAACTAACATTAGTTAAACTGGAACTATCTAAAACATTGCCAGCACCTACATTTGAGGATACGCCAGCATTAGCACCAGGTGGCACATTAGCTGTAGTAGGAGGACCTAAACCACCAGCATGACAGACATATTCTGCAGCGGCGGCAGCATTCATATAATGATGATGCTCCAAAGGTGGCATGGTGTTTAAAACAGCCCTTTGCAAAATGCCACGCTGTTGTCGTGGCAAAGTGCCACCGCCTTCCTCATACATGAGTTCACGGGCGGCAGCATCATTTGTGGGTGTTATATCACCATCATCGTAAGAACGACGCCAGTTCTGATAGCATGTTAAATAGATTTATTTTATATAATTAAATCATTTATTTCTAATTATATTTCTAAATAATGTTTATAAATATTATTAACTTACCATAGTGGCTGGATTGCTTAACATACGTTGTGCAGCACCGGGGGGCAAATTACCAGCACCACCGGCCATTAGGGCGGCCTGTTGTAGATGCTGCTGTTGCTGCAAGGCCTGTTGATGCTGTTGCAATTGTGAGGGATGGGCGAAATGACCATAGTCTGTTGTGGTATAATGACTAAAAGTCAAATGGCTTCGTGTGCTGTTGTCGTGGATATCTTCCAGTGATTCCAAACTTTTGCCTCGAGGTTGACGTACCTGTTAAGGGAATAAAAAGCGTTAATATCATGCGGAATAGAGAATTTTTTACTGAAAAGTTTGTTTATTTTAATGTTTAAACAAAAAATATAAAAAATTTGTTTAAAACTTAAAAAAAATTGAAAATATATTTAATAACTTAAAAATTTAAGCCGGGATTTGTATAACTTCAAAACTGTTATTCAAATATAAGATTTCAATCATGAAAACTAAAGAATTCTTTTTACAAATTTTTACTCAATTCAGATTTGTTTTAATAAATATTGAAATTGTATGCATTCTAAAATGTTTCTTTCTAAATGATCTTGTCTATTCTATTCTATTTCTATAAGCATTGATTATTTCACTCATTACCTTAATTAAAACAACATCATTGCCATTACAACATTCATGATTACTACCAGTGCAGTAGTAAGCATTGGTAGTGGGTGATGTATTGGCATAAATTTTTGAATCATCCCATGATACACGTGTAGTGGGTAAATAAGTAGGGGTGGGAGGCAACTGTTGCCAGGGTTTGGTATAAATCTAAATTAAGAGAAATAAAGTAAATAAAATCAAAAAATTAAGATACAAAAATAAAATAAAAATAATAATAAAAAGTAGAAATAAACAAAAAATATATTTATTGTCTTCAAATTAAGAAAAATAGTGTTAGGATTGTGTTTAAAATGTTTTTAATTATTTCGATAATCAATAGATTAGACGGTGGTCTAATCAATAGACTAGGATGTAGTCAAGACAATAGGCTGTTCCGTTAACTTCATGTTGAACTCTAGTTAAGTTCTAGTTCAATTCTAGTTTAGTTCTAGTTCAGTTCTTGATCAGTTTTGGTTCAGTTCTAGTTAAGTTCTTGTACAGTTTTAGTTCAGTTCTAGTACAGTTCTAGTTCAGTTCTAGTGCAGTTCTAGTTCAGTTCTTGTTCAGTTCTAGTTCAGTTCTAGTTCAGTTCTAGTTCAGTTCTAGTTCAGTTCTAGTTCAGTTCTAGTTCAGTTCTAGTTCAGTTCTAGTTCAGTTCTAGTTCAGTTCTAGTTCAGTTCTAGTTCAGTTCTAGTTCAGTTCTAGTTCAGTTCTAGTTCAGTTCTAGTTCAGTTCTAGTTCAGTTCTAGTTCAGTTCTAGTTCAGTTCTAGTTCAGTTCTAGTTCAGTTCTGTTCAGTTCTAGTTCAGTTCTAGTTCAGTTCTAGTTCAGTTCTAGTTCAGTTCTAGTTCAGTTCTAGTTCAGTTCTAGTTCAGTTCTAGTTCAGTTCTAGTTCAGTTCTAGTTCAGTTCTAGTTCAGTTCTAGTTCAGTTTTAGTTCAGTTCTAGTTCAGTTCTAGTTCAGTTCTAGTTCAGTTCTAGTTCAGTTCTAGTTCAGTTCTAGTTCAGTTCTAGTTCAGTTCTAGTTCAGTTCTAGTTCAGTTCTAGTTCAGTTCTAGTTCAGTTCTAGTTCAGTTCTAGTTCAGTTCTAGTTCAGTTCTAGTTCAGTTCTAGTTTCAGTTCTAGTTCAGTTCTAGTTCAGTTCTAGTTCAGTTCTAGTTCAGTTCTAGTTCAGTTCTCTAGTTCAGTTCTAGTTCAGTTCTAGTTCAGTTCTAGTTCAGTTCTAGTTCAGTTCTAGTTCAGTTCTAGTTTAGTTCTAGTTCAGTTCTAGTTCAGTTCTAGTTCAGTTCTTGTTCAGTTCTTGTTCAGTTCTAGTTCAGTTCTAGTTCAGTTCTAGTTCAGTTCTAGTTCAGTTCTAGTTCAGTTCTAGTTTAGTTCTAGTTTAGTTCTACTTCAGTTCTAGTCCAGTTCTAGTTCAGTTCTAGTTCAGTTCTAGTTCGGTTCTAATTCAGTTCTTGTTCCGTTTTAGTTCCTTGACTGTAGCCTAGTCACTAGACTATAAAGTCAACGTAAATGTCAAATGTGCATTCATTGAATAATTACCTGTTGATTGTAGGGATTTGAACCACCGGGATTCCATTTGCCACTAATAATGTCTTTGACACGTTTTATGGCAAGCAGAATTTTCTTTTGATGTCCCAACTTAACAATACCAATATCTTCGAGATCTTCCCAAGTTACTTGGGTAACATCGCGTACTGTTTTATAATTTTGATCCAATAAAGGTTGTATGTATTCCTCCAAGCGTAATAGTTGTAGCCATTCCTCAATGGAACCCTGGAATTTAGAAAAAAAAGAAATACAAAATTTAATAAATAAAAATTTATTGTAGAAATTAAATAAAAACGCTAACTTTGAAGAAATTAAATAAAAACGCTAACATTTTAGTTTGGTTTCCAAATGGCATCACTGTTAACCAGCCATATAAAAACAAAACAGTAAAAAGCGTTTTTTATGCTTGAGTGATGCCAAATAATTGTTTATACTATTTTAAACAAAATTTTGCAGAACCCTTTAATAATAATTATGACTAAAATTAAAAACAACTTTAAAATGATTTACTTCATAATTGTTCCAATAATGTCAGTAAATTGTCTGTGGTTTATAGCAGTCGCTATTTATTACACTCTTTTTCATTATATTAACCAAAATATAAAAATTATTTTTGACATTTTGTCTCACCACCATTTTTTATGATTAGATAGATATTTGTTGTTAAATATCTTTTATTTTTGTTAAATAAAATTATCAGATTTAAAAACATTTGTATATTTCTGATAGTAAGAAAGTAACAACAAATTGTATACATATTATTTTTTATTTCAAATTTATGATTTGTCTCCAAGTATCTTTTTTTTTAGTTTGGTTGAGATTGTTGGACTTGCTTATTTCATTCAATTGCAAAAGCTATTGAATCAATTTAATAATTTTATTATGATTACATTTCAATCGATGTTTTATTGTTTATATTTTTGAGATTTCAATTGAACTAGTTCAGGGACAACTTCAATCACAATTTATTAATGATGTCTTTTAAATTTTTGTTTATTAAACAAAATGTAATTCTTGTTTTTTAATTAAATAATAGTATTAATATAAAATATGTTATTTTTTTGCATTAATTTGGCCAATAAATTTTAAAACAGTACATTAATTGTTTTTCTTAAGTCAAAATAAAGTAAATGGTTCAAATTTTCCAACGCTGTAATACTTAACGCAGTGATGCCAATAGAATTTGAGACGTTTTTATTTAAGTAATATTGGACATGTTTAGTATATAGTCTAGTCTATAGTTTAGTTTATCATCAAGTCTATAGTCTAGTCTATAGTCTGGTTCATAGTCTAGTCTATAGTCTAGTCTATAGCCTAGTCTAAAGTCTAGTCTATAGTCTAGTCTATAGCCTAGTCTATAGTCTAGTCTATAGTCTAGTCTATAGTCTAGTCTATAGTCTAGTCTATAGTCTAGTCTATAGTCTAGTCTATAGTCTAGTCTATAGTCTAGTCTATAGTCTAGTCTATAGTCTAGTCTATAGTCTAGTCTATAGTCTAGTCTATAGTCTAGTCTATAGTCTAGTCTATAATCTAGTCTATAGTCTAGTCTATAGTCTAGTCTATAGTCTAGTCTATAGTCTAGTCTATAGTCTAGTCTATAGTCTAGTCTATAGTCTAGTCTATAGTCTAGTCTATAGTCTAGTCTATAGTCTAGTCTATAGTCTAGTCTATAGTCTAGTCTATAGTCTAGTCTATAGTCTAGTCTATAGTCTAGTCTATAGTCTAGTCTATAGTCTAGTCTATAGTCTGAGTTATAGTCTAGTCTATAGTCTAGTCTATTAATCTAGTCTATAGTCTAGTCTATAGTCTAGTCTATAGTCTAGTCTATAGTCTAGTCTATAGTCTAGTCTATAGTCTAGTCTATAGTCTAGTCTCTAGTCTATAGTCTAGTCTATAGTCTAGTCTATAGTCTAGTCTATAGTCTAGTCTATAGTCTAGTCTATAGTCTAGTCTATAGTCTAGTCTATAGTCTAGTCTATAGTCTAGTCTATAGTCTAGTCTATAGTCTAGTCTATAGTCTAGTCTATAGTCTAGTCTATAGTCTTGTCTATAGTCTAGTCTATAGTCTAGTCTATAGTCTATAGTCTAGTCTATAGTCTAGTCTATAGTCTAGTCTATAGTCTAGTCTATAGTCTAATCTATAGTCTAGTCTATAGTCTAGTCTATGGTCTAGTCTACAATGTTTAGTGTATAGTCTAGTCTATAGTCTAGTCTATAGTCTAGTCTATAGTCTAGTCTATAGTCTAGTCTATAGTCTAGTCTATAGTCTAGTCTATAGTCTAGTCTATAGTCTAGTCTATAGTCTAGTCTATAGTCTAGTCTATAGTCTAGTCTATAGTCTAGTCTATAGTCTAGTCTATAGTCTAGTCTATAGTCTAGTCTATAGTCTAGTCTATAGTCTAGTCTATAGTCTAGTCTATAGTCTAGTCTATAGTCTAGTCTATAGTCTAGTCTATAGTCTAGTCTATAGTCTAGTCTATAGTCTAGTCTATAGTCTAGTCTATAGCCTAGTCTATAGTCTAGTCTATAGTCAAGTCTATAGTCTATAGTTTAGTCTATAGTCTAGTCTATAGTCTAGTCTATGGTTTAGTCTATAGTCTAGTCTTTAGTCTAGTCTATAGTCTACTCTATAGTCTAGTCTTTAGTCTAGTCTATAGTCTAGTCTATAGTCTAGTCTATAGTCTAGTCTATAGTCTAGTCTATAGTCTAGTCTATAGTCTAGGCTATAGTCTAGTCTGAAGTCTAGTCTATAGTCTAGCCTATAGTCTAGTCTATAGTCTAGCCTTATATGGTCTAGTTTATGTTCCTTTTACTAAAGCTTCAAATGAAAAAAGATAAAAATAGCAAATTTTCAAACGCTGGAATACTTAACACAGAGATGCCAATAGGCTTTGCTACTAATTTGCCATTTGTAAACAAAATAGCGGTAATCAGTAAATTGTATTGCGTATATGTGTGTTTTTGTTTGACATGTTTATGTAATTCACAGAGGAATGATAATTATTGCAAAATGTCTTTCTTAAGCAAAGAAATATTTACAAGTGTGAACTGGTCTTTACAGAATTGAATAATACATTAACCTCAAGTCAAATTTGAAAAAATATCAATTAAAACTGAATTTTTAAACAAAAATTAACTCTAACAGGTATAATTAACAAATGTTTAGCTACAATATTTTGCTTTATTAGTTAAAAATCTTAAATATGCAGTCATTAATTATTTAAAAAGATAAAAAAAAACTAAAACCAAACAAAACAAAACAGAAAAAACCAAGCGGTCATTGTTTTAATTTATTTAAATACCTATTGTTTATTTTTGTTTGTAAAACCAGAAAATGAGATGCAAAGCAAAAACATAACAAAATAAACAAAAAACCAACTACTTGTGCAAATTAATTATGAATTTCTTTAAGACAAAAAAACATACATTTTTGTATTTTATTAGTTAGAAAAATAGAAGAAAAAATACACAAATGACTGTAAGTTTTAGATTATTTACTCGTAACTCAACAGAACAAATAAATAATAAAATTTCGACCTTGACAAAAAAAAAAAAAAAACTAACTGACGACGACTGATGGTTTTTTCTGGGGTTTTAATTTGGATTTTTCTAACCTGCCTGCGCCGTGGCTTGAAACCGGTTTAGATTTTTTAAAGTATTTCTATGTACTTTAAATGAATTTAATACTACACTCTTGTATGAAAACACAAAGTTAAATACAGTATTTTTTCTTCAAATGGCAGCTAATTTTTAAAAATTTATGTATGATTTTGTATTTTAGACGTTGAAGTCTTAAAAAAATAAAACAAAATATCATGCCATATGCTACCTGAGTGCAAACTTAATATACAACAAAAATGTTTAATTTAAGAAACTTTAGATTGTGTTTTTTTTAAGGAGTTAACAAACGACATTCAAAAAATTGTTATTATCAGCAAAAAAAAAAAGACAAGACATATGAATGCACACCAAAAATCTTAAAACAAAATATTATATTATAAAATGGGTAACAATTAAGAATACTAGAATTAAATTAGAACTGATGTAGAATAGAATGATAGTACTGAACTGGAACTAGAACTGAACAGGAACTAAACCAGAACTGAGCTATAACTAAACTAGATTTGAAATAAAACTTAACTAGAACTGAACTAGAACAGAACTAGAACTGAACTAGAACTGAACTAAAACTGAACTAGAACTGAACTAGAACTGAACTAGAACTGAACTAAAACTGAACTAGAACTGAACTAGAACTGAACTAGAACTGAACTAGAACTGAACTAGAACTGAACTAGAACTGAACTAGAACTGAACTAGAACTGAACTAGAACTGAACTAGAACTGAACTATAACTGAACTAGAACTGAACTAGAACTGAACTAGAACTGAACTAGAACTGAACTAGAACTGAACCAGAACTGAACTAGAACTTAATTAGAACTGAACTAGAACTGAACTAGAACTGAACTAGAACTGAACTAAAACTGAACTAGAACTAAACTAAAACTGAACTAGAACTGAACTTGATCTAGACTAAAACTGTACTAGAACTGAACTGGAACTGAACTAGAACTAAACTAGAACTAGAACTAGAACTGAACTTGATCTAAACTAAAATTGTACTAGAACTGAACTAGATCTAAACTAAAACTGTACTAGAACTGAACTAGAACTGAACTAGAACTGAACTAGAACTGAACTAGAACTGAACTAGAACTGAACTAGAACTGAACTAGAACTGAACTAGAACTGAACTAGAACTGAACTAGAACTGAACTAGAACTGAACTAGAACTGAACTAGAACTGAACTAGAACTGAACTAGAACTGAACTAGAACTGAACTAGAACTGAACTAGAACTGAACTAGAACTGAACTAGAACTGAACTAGAACTGAACTAGAACTGAACTAGAACTAGAACTGAACTAGAACTGAACTAGAACTGAACTAGAACTGAACTGAACTAGAACTGAACTAGAACTGAACTAGAACTGAACTAGAACTAGAACTGAACTAGAACTGAACTAGAACTGAACTAGAACTGAACTAGAACTGAACTAGAACTGAACTAGAACTGAACTAGAACTGAACTAGAACTGAACTAGAACTGAACTAGAACTGAACTAGAACTGAACTAGAACTGAATTAGAACTGAATTAGAACTGAACTAAAACTAAACTAGAACTGAACTAGAACTGAACTAAAACTGTACTAGAACTGAATTAGAACTGAACTAGAACTAAACTAGAACTGAACTAGAACTGAACTTGATCTAAACTAAAACTGTACTAGAGCTGAATTAGAACTGAACTAGAACTGAACTAGAACTGAACTAGAACTGAACTAGAACTGAACTAGAACTGAACTAGAACTGAACTAGAACTGAACTAGAACTGAACTAGAACTGAACTAGAACTGAACTAGAACTGAACTAGAACTGAACTAGAACTGAACTAGAACTGAACTAGAACTAGAACTTAACTAGAACAGAATTAGTCTGTAAATTTTGTCCGAAAAGGAAACTTTATCTATTGAAAATCATTTGAAAATAAATCTTATTAAAATAATGCGCAGTTTTTTTCTGTTGTTGTTAAATTGAAAATAAACTTGAGTTTAAAATAAACAATTTTAAAAAATCCATAATCAATTATCTAAACTAAACCTCATCAATACGTTTTAGTGAAATTTATTTAGTTAAAAACAAAGCAACCACTAAATATAAAAAATTTCTCCAGCAAAATACACAACAAAAAAAAAAGAAATCTTAAATTTAAAATCTATTTGAAAACGAGGAAAAAAATCTTTATAAATGCCTGAGGAATTTTAAGTAAATTCGTCTTTTTTTAAGTTAAGTTCAATGTACAGAAGATTTTTCTTTGCACACATAACGACGACGAGGATGGGTAAATAAACGTAACCACCAAGTGGTGTATGAAATTGTATTTAAAATCAAGAGTTAAGAAAAAAACAACAACAACTACAAATTTAAAAAAGGTAAATAGAAAATAAAACAACAATTGTAAATATTTTATACAGAAAATACAAAATACGGCTATTGACAAAATTATAATTGAAAAAAAAAATTAAAAAGAAATAAAAAGAAAACAAGTAAGAGTGCTATATTCGGCTGTACGGAATCTTATATACCCTTCACCAAGTATGTTTTAAAAAACAGTTTTTATTTATTTTGTATCTCTGCCACACATAACAGACACACAAACAAATATAAACTGTAGCAGAAAGAAATATTAACCGCTGTACTGTAATACCACCGTTAAACTGTATTACCATACTCAAACAAATATGAGCTGTATTACCAATATATTACTGCTTTATCTCCTTGTTCTTGTTATACCCTTAACCTTCGTGAGAATAGAACAGCATTCAAACATACAAAAAAAGTACACAGCTAAATAAAACCAAATACATCTCCCCAGCAGTTCGACGGGACAGTCCTGAACTGACCACTTAACCTACCACTTGTGGTGGCCCCTAGCCACCTGACTACCCAGGTAACCGACCATTTTAACATGGACTTGTCCTACGAGGAAGTCAATCGTCACTCTACAACCTACACGCACATGTACATCTTTATCCGATTCACAGTGTTGTTGTTGCTTTTTTGACAAAGCATGAAAAAAATGTGGCTTTTTTGATGAAATTTTCAGAGGTTGTCTCTAATTCATGTCTAGCTGAATTATTGAAGATTCGGATCTCGCCGATATCTAGGGACCTCCAAAAACTGATTTCAACAGACAGACAGACGGACATGGCTTAATCGACTCCGCTATCTATAAGGATCCAGAATATATATACTTTATAGGGTCGGAAAATTATATTATAGAAATTATATACCCTTCTCACGAAGTTGAAGGGTATAAAAATAACAACAATTTAAGGGAAGTATGCGTTTTACACAGTTTTGTCAAGATTTTAAAAGAGAATCTTGATTATTTAATATTTAATCTGATAGAGAAGTAAACTATCAAAGAACTAGTTCACTAACTGGTTATTTGTGGATAGCGATGGTTGGGTTATAAGGGAAAATGGTTACTGTAAAGCTTGTTAAGAGTTTGATTACTGAACTCATGAAGGGAGTTTTTTTTACACATTCCTCATTACTCATGCAGTAGATGGATTATTTTTTCAAAATAAAGGAATAAAAGAAATCTAAATGAAAGGTTTATTTTTCGTTTGGGTATGAAAATTAAGATCAACATAAATTAAAACAAAACTGATAAAAAATTACATAAAAAAACAAAAAAAAAAAAACAACTTTCATTTCGTGTTTTGAAACTTAAATTAAAATTGAAAATAACAAAAACTTCAAAAAAAAATTGATTAAATATGGAAAAATAATAAGATTTATGAGCAAAAGATTAAAAAAGGCATATAATGACATTATTACCAAAATAAATATATACAAATACATACACAATATATAAATAAAACAAAATTTATGAAAAATATATCATAAAACTGAAACTTGTTTTAATTACAATAAAGGTCTTATAACAGTGAACCCCCTAAAGGAAAACAAATTATTAAACAATAATTGTTAATTAACTACTAAATGTTAAAAATAAATACTAGCAATTATTTAAGGCAAAAGTTCAATATTATAGTTTATTCAAAAAAAAAACCTTGAAATCTTGTTAATTGTTAATATATAATTTAATATTTTTATATCTATTAAAACAATTTTTGAAATTCTTTTATTTAAAATTGCTAAAAACAACAACAATTTTCATTAAACGCTAATTGTACTCTAACTGCCCTAATGTCTCGTTTTAATTTTACCGTTAAATACTTAAATAAATAGTTCCACAATTTAATATGGAACAGGCCAAAGTGTTAATCATTTTAACTAATATTAAAAATCTTGAGTTTAATGTTAATGTTTTTGCTTAAGTGTGAAATATTTTAAATTAACTAAATATTTAACAACAGGAAAATAAAAGGAAGATTTTAGCTAAGATGAAATTTGTGGTTATGAACTAGAACTGGACTAAAACTGGACTAAAACTGAACAAGAACTGAACTAGAACTAAAATAGAACTGAACTTGATCTGAACTAGAACTAAACTAAAACTGAACTAGAACTGAACTAGAACTGAACTAGAACTGAACTAGAACTGAACTAGAACTGAACTAGAACTGAACTTGAACTGAACTAGAACTGAACTAGAACTGAAATAGAACTGAACTAGAACTGAACTAGAACTGAACTAGAACTGAACTAGAACTGAACTAGAACTGAACTAGAACTGAACTAGAACTAAACAAGAACTGAACTAGAACTGAACTGGAACTAAACTTTGACTGATATAAATCAAGACTAGATCTCTAGTTTAGTCTTTAGTTTTGAGTAGTGTCTAGCATCTAGTCTTAACTCCAGTCTAGTTAAAAGTCTTGCCTATAGTCTAGACCATTGTCTGGACTATAGTGTAGTCTATACACTGGATTATAAACAGTCCAGTCTATAGTCTAGTCTGTAGGCTTTTCTGTTATTCTATTTCTATTATTTATATTCTACAATTTGTTGCAAAATCTACGCAATTATTATTACTATGTATTTCGTAAAAAAAAACCAGTAAATCTAGCCAAGTTATTTCCTGTATATACAAAATAAATAAAATTCTTAAATGGGTAGAAAGAAAAACAAACTGATTCACATTTTTAAAAACAACAACAACTATTGTATAAAAGTTAGTTGTTGTTGTCTGGTCACAACAAATATTCTGTTTTATTTAACACTTTAATAACAAAAAAAAAAAACTGAAATAAAAGTAGAAAGATATAAAAAAAGCTGGAAAAAAATAAAGCAAGATGAATAATATCATGCCGCATATAGATATTTCTGTTTTTGTTTTTACAATTTTATTCTTTTTTTTTAAGACATCTTTAAATGAACGTGTTTTGCAAAAATTATGCCATGTTTACACTTGTCTCGTATATATTCTATATAATGTGTTTTTTTTTGCATATTTTCTTATATTTATTATTTATATGTATTCTATTCAGTCATAAACCTCATATTCATTGTTTATAATATTGTATACAATATAATATGACAACAACAAAAGAAAAAAAATATAATACTGACTATCTGGCCGACTAAATGTTTGACTGACTTCAACAGCTAATAAGTATTCAACAATATCTAATTGTTTTTATGGCTCTATTTTCATTCTTTACTTTTTTTGTTGACATTTTAGATAAAAAAAGACGTATTATGTGTTAACATTTACAATATATAATTTATATATATTTATAAAACTTAGCGAATGAAGACTTAAAGGGAAATTTAAGAAAAGAGACTTTATACTAAACTATAGTCGAAAGCAGTCGTTAGGGGAAACTATAGTAGATCAGATTATAGAGTAATAAGTATACGAGAATATAGAGCAATATATAGCCGAGACTATAGACTATTCTAATCCATAGTCGCGAATATGAACTTATCTTTAGTTAAGACTGTACACTACTCTATAGTCGAGAATAAAAACTTATCTATAGTCGACACTATAGATTTATCTAAAGTCGAGACTATAGACTTATCTATAGTCTCGACCATAGACTTATCTATAATCGAGACTATAGACTTAGAAGTGAACTAGAAATGAAGAAGAACTGAACTAGAACTGAGCTAAAATTGAATTAAAACTGAACGAGAACTGAACTAGAACTGAACTAGAACTGAACTAAAACTGAACTAGAACTAGAACTGAACTAGAACTGTACTAGAACTGAACTAGAACTGAACTAGAACTGAACTAGAACTGAACTAGAACTGAACTAGAACTGAACTAGAACTGAACTAGAACTGAACTAGAACTGAACTAGAACTGAACTAGAACTGAACTATAACTGAACTAGAACTGAACTAGAACTAGAACTAAACTATAACTGAACTAGAACTTAAGTCTGGACTATAGATTATAGTACAACTCGACTATATAGTAGATAAATCTATAGTCTCGACTATAGATAAGTCTATAGTCTGGACTATAGATAAGTCTATAGTATGGACTATAGATAAGACTATAGTCTGGACTATAGATAAGACTATAGTCTGGACTTTAGATAAGTCTATAGTCTGGACTATAGATAAGCCTATAGTCTGGCCTATACATAAGTCTATAGTCTGGACTATAGATAAGTCTATAGTCTGTACTATAATAAGTCTAAAGTCTCGACAATAGATTAGTCTTAGATTCGACAATAGATTAGTCTATAGACTCGACTATAGATTACTCTATAGTCCCGACTACAGATTAGTTTATAAAGTCTTTAGTTTCGACTATAAATCGGTTAAAGATTAGTCTATAGTTTCGACTACGTATTATTCTCGACTAAATATTAGTCTACAGTCTCGACTATGTATTAGTCTATACACTCGACTATGGATTAGTCTATAGTCTCGACTATAGATAAGCCTATAGTCTGGACTATACATAAGTCTATAGTCTGGGCTATAGATAAGTCTATAGTCTGTACTATAATGAGTCTAAAGTCTCGACAATAGATTAGACTAAGACTCGACAATAGATTAGTCTATAGACTCGACTATAGATTACTCTATAGTCCCAACTACAGATTAGTTTATAAAGTCTATAGTTTCGACTATAAATCGACTAAAGATTAGTCTATAGTTTCGACTGCGTATTATTCTCGACTAAATATTAGTCTATAGTCTCGACTATGTATTAGAATATACACTCGACTATGGATTAGTCTATAGTCTCGATTATAGATAATTTAGACATAAAGTTAACATAATATATTACTTCCATCTCAATAACTTCAGGTAAATAACTGTAACCGAATGTATTAGTGAAAGTCTCATGATCTTTTAAGATACTTTGGGACTTTATGGCCTTATGCTTAATAACCTATTTATACTAAATAAGTACTAAACGATGAATGAATAAATACTAAATATGTGTACATAAGATAGTTGTTGCTTAGTTTTGTTTTATTTTCTGTCGTTTTCAGGCGATAATAATCTGAAACAAAGGTGAAGTCATTAACTAGTTATAAGCTTCAAGTACTCGTATTATGTATATACAATTAAACACACACACTTTTGTATGTTAGAAAACAGATGTATTGGTATTATCTGGCCTTATATATAATATTTTATTATTTTTTTGTTGTTTGCTAAGTTTTTTTTTTCTTTCTTTCTTAATAAACATTAATAAAATGAATTGTTTTTTAAACAATAATTGCATTTATTTAATGACTACGTTTGTTTTCTCTATGTTCACTGATAAGATATTGTATTGTATGATCTTTTTCTCTCTGTCTGTTTTACAAAACATTTGTTTTGTTAAAAAAACGTGATAAAATTCTTAGTTCATTTGTATAATTTTTGCCATATTTCATTTGTAATTTTGTTTCTTTTTTATCTAGATGCTACTCGCCATAAATTATATTTATGCAAAATTATAGTTGAAAAAAAAAAAATAATAATAATAAACAAATAGGAAAGTATAGTCGGGCATGGTCGACTATATAATACCCTACACCATGAGTATATTTTTAAAATTTTTACTTTTATAAAGAAAGTTTTATGTTGAATATTACAATAATTCCAAAATAAATATTAAGCAAAAATTTCTAAATAAGTCTTTATATAGGTCAAATATGGGCCAATCCTCGGTAAATTTGGGAAAAGGATATATTTTTAAATAACAGTTAGTTTTGTTGAGTTTCATTGCGATACAAATGGTTACAAGTCAATTTTAGACGTTTAAGACATTTTTTGAAGGAGGGTTTGTATGGGGGCTAGGGTCAAATAAGGGCCGATTCTTACGAAAATCTGCAGTGTCATTTATACTTATATAAAACTTATTTGTACCAATTTTTAAAGAGATAATAGAATATTTGACGTAATTATGGCATAAAAAGTTCAAATCGGGAGGTACGATTGTATGGGGGCTAGGTGAAATAATGGACCGATTTCAACCATTTTCAATAGGCTTCGTCTCTGTGCCAAAAAACATGCTTGGTCCAAATTTCATCAAATTATCTTAAAAATTGCGGCCTGTACCTTGCGCACAAGGTTTACATGGATAACCAGCCAGCCGGACAGACGGACGGACGGACGGGCATGTCTTAATCGACTCAAAAAATGACTCTGAATCGATCGGATCGATACAAACATCAGTACAAACGTATAATACCCTCCCCACTATAGTGGTGTAGGGTATAAAAACAAACAACTTAAATAAGTTGTTTTGTAAAAAAAAAATGAAAACCAATGATTGTAAATAATTTCCAGTTAATTAAATGTCAATTAAATTGTATGTATGAATATGCATATTTTTAAAAAACCACATTCCAAGACGTTTAATTAAATTAGCAATATTGTCATTACAAAAACGTATAAAAAATATGCGATTCCAGGTAAAAATTTCGCAAAATGTTAAAATTTTGAAACATTTTTAAAATTCACATTGGGCAACACTGTTTTATTCATCATATTGCACAAAAAGTTGCCATATCATTTAATAAATGTTACCCAATTTTCCTTTCAATAAATAAAGAAAACTTTATCCACTTACCGGTACAAAATGTGGTAGATTATCCAAAACTTGCAACTTATCAATACGCTGCTTAATTCTTTCCCTATGATGTGGATTCTTAATACCAATTGCTGTTAAATCTTCCGGTGTCATACGAGCAATTGTGGGTAAATCATAGCCAGCTGTTATAAACAATTGAGCATATTCTTCATATTTCATTTCCATTAGCCAATCAATAATTAATTCTTCATTACGCTGACGATCCATTGAACCAATCGAACATGAACTTAACGAACTGCAGCGAGGCGAAGAGAGGGCACCACCACCGCCACTACTGCGTATGGAACCGGCTCCGGAGACACCGGTTAGATATGATGAAGCACGACCTGAATCTAAACTAGCGGTTGAATGACGTGATCCAGAACCAGCTGAACCAGAGGAGGAACCGGGTGAATCACGACCCGGTGATTGTGTTAGATCGATGCCTTGATCCTCTTGCAGAGCCAGCTGCTGGTGGTAATAGACAGCCGCTTTATGTGTGAGAGGTTCACGTAAAGTGGCACAAAAAACTGGCGGGGGACATGGCACTAACGAGGGTGGACAAGAGCCCAGCAAAGGATTTCCTGCGGCAGCTGCTGCCGAGACTTGTGCGTTCTTAGAGGCGGCCGTAGCCGTGGCCGAGGTTTGTGATGAGCCTGAGGTTGACATGGCTGAAGAATATTCGTTTATTTCATCTGAAAATTTGTAAAAAAAGAAAATAAATATATATTAAACTCTAGAATATACGACAGTTATAGTTTAATCCGGGCTAGAGAATAGACTTAAGTCTGGACTAGAGAATAAACTATTTAGAGTAGTGAGTAAACTATAATCATGCGTAATGAACTAGTTTAATTCTGGTTCACTTCTAGTTTAGTTCAGCTCTGGTAAAGTTTTTGTTCAGTTCTAATTCTGTTCTGATTCAGTTCTAGTTAAGTTCTAGCTCAATTTTAGTTCAGTACTAGTTCAGTTCTAGTTCTATTCTAGTTCAGTTCTAGTTCAGTTCTAGTTCAGTTCTAGTTCAGTTCTAGTTCAGTTCTAGTTCAGTTCTAGTTCAGTTCTAGTTCAGTTCTAGTTCAGTTCTAGTTCAGTTCTAGTTCAGTTCTAGTTCAGTTCTAGTTCAGTTCTAGTTCAGTTCTAGTTCAGTTCTAGTTCAGTTCTAGTTCAGTTCTAGTTCAGTTCTAGTTCAGTTCTAGTTCAGTTCTAGTTCAGTTCTAGTTCAGTTCTAGTTCAGTTCTAGTTCATTTCTAGTTCAGTTCTAGTTCAGTTCTAGTTTAGTTCTAGTTCAGTTCTAGTTCAGTTCTAGTTCAGTTCTAGTTCAGTTCTAATTCAGTTCTAATTCAGTTCTAATTCAGTTCTAGTTCAGTTCTAGTTCAGTTCTGTTCAGTTCAGTTCAGTTCAGTTCAGTTCTGCTTAGTTCTGTTCAGTTCTAGTTAAGTCCTAGTTCAGTTTTATTTCAGTTTTAGTTCAGTTCTAGTTCAGTTCTAGTTCAGTTCTAGTTCAGTTCTAGTTCAGTTCTAGTTCAGTTCTAGTTCAGTTCTAGTTCAGTTCTAGTTCAGTTCTAGTTCAGTTCTAGTTCAGTTCTAGTTCAGTTCTAGTTCAGTTCTAGTTCAGTTCTAGTTCAGTTCTAGTTCAGTTCTAGTTCAGTTCTAGTTCAGTTCTAGTTCAGTTCTAGTTCAGTTCTAGTTCACTTCTAGTTCACTTCTAGTTCAGTTCTAGTTCACTTCTAGTTTACTTCTAGTTCACTTCTAGTTCAGTTTTATTTCAGTATTATTTCAGTTCTACTTCAGTTCTATTTCAGCTCTATTTCACTTCTATTTCAGTTCTAGCTGAAAGTACTTCCACTTACCTTTAATTCTTAATGCTACTGTAGGTTCACGTGGCAAATTAAAGCCGCCCTCCTCGAGCGAAGGTGACGATACCATACTACTCATTATAATACCATCCTCCAGCTGTACTTTACCAGCTGCACCCGATATACTACCACCCAAACGATATAATGGTATCTGTTGCTGATATGCTGACTGTGACGTTTGCTGCTGTGGTACTGGATCGCCTGGTAATGCGGGTGGTGCGACTTTTGTTATCTTTTTAGCTTGTGCGTGTGGTTTCAATGAACGATGCATGATCGCAATAACAACCACAATGAAATTGTGTTGTATTTAAGGATGTTGAAAAGAGATTAATATTTTGTATATGATCCTGTAATGAGATAGATATAGATAGATGAAAATGATTGATTGTTTAAAGGTTAAGATTTTAAATAAATTAAGTTTTAGTTTAAAATAAAGAGATTTTTTATTATTATCAATTAATGTTTGGTAACCTATTGGGCAGAAATTGATCATTTCAACCCACATAGTAAACTAACATTTACTAGGGACATGTCCATGGTTAATTACCATCATCTTAAGTATGTATTAAGTCTGGCTGTTACAAGTATTCTTGTCTGCCTTTCATGATGGAAAGTATTTAAATTTTTTTTAAACAATGAAATGTTAGCTTGAAACACACCCATGTCTATGGCTGCTTTTTTCGCCTTTATTTTTGGAGATTTTTTTTCATAGAAAAAAGTATTTCTTTTTTTTTTTTTTTAATCAAACCTAACATTTAAATGTTAAAAAACCCACAAAAAAATTAAGCTCACGCAAAAGGTCATATTACAATTTCATTGAAGAAACAAAAAATTGTAAAAAGCAAAAAAAAAAATATCAATAAATTTGTAGGTTTCTATAATTTTAAATAGATTTTACTACAACTATGGAGAAGAGAGTGGAAAAGAGATTAAGAGTCAAAACAGAAATACAGAGAAAGATTGTATAAGTCAGTGGTATTTTGAAATATAATGCCAGATGAAGTTATTTTTGAGGATTTTTAATTTTACACCAATATAGAGCAAAGCTTGTAGTCTGGCAACACATAAGGTTGGTGCACGTTCTCATTAGGGTTCTATAAATCGACTCTCGAATAATCGAACAATCCACTTTTGGTCGAAAAAAGTCGAAGTCGACTATTTTGTTCCAAAAAAGTAGATAACTCGACTATCGTCTATGAAAAAAGTCGAAAAGTCGACTTTGTAAATAAAAGTCGGAAAGTCGGAAAGTCGAAAAGTCGGAAAGAGCCGAAAAAAGTCGAAAAGTCGGAAAAAGTCGAAAAGTCGGAAAAAGTCAAAAAGTCGAAAAAAATCGGAAAAAGTCGAAAATAGTTGGAAAAAGTCGAAAATAGTCGAAAAAAGTCGGAAAAAGTCGGAAAAAGTCGAAAAGTCGGAAAAGGTCGAAAAAAGTCGAAAAAGGTCGAAAAAAGTCGAAAAGTCGACTATTTATAAAATATTAAAAATCGAAAAATCGACTTTTAATTAAATGAAAAAAGTCGAAAAGTCTAAAAATAGACTTTTAACTAAATGTCGAAAGTCGAAAAGACGACTTTTCATAAAATGCAAAAAGTCGAAAAGACGACTTTTCATAAAATGCAAAAAGTCGAAAAAGTCGACTTTTCATAAAATGCAAAAAGTCGAAAAGCCGACTTTTCGTTTCAACTATAGAACCCTAATTCTCATCACAACAAAAAACATTAAATGTCAAAATAATTATAGTAAAAGCAGCCAAAATAGTACAAATGTATTGCAACCGAAAAAAGAACTCATAACTAAAATCTGGCTAAAATTGTACAAAATTTCTTGTTGCAATAGTATTTAACTATAAACTAAGAGTATCAACTAAATATACATACAAAATATAGTTTAAGAGAAAAATTATACAGCATTTTGCAAGAGTGCCTGATAGTGGGGTAAAAATGTGTAAAGTTCAAAAGTTAATAAAATTGCAATATTATATACTACAAAAAGAAAATTTGTTTTAATGTTTCTTTTGTTTTTGTTTTTTTTTTTTCTCTCTCTCCAAGATGTGTTGTTGGCAATAGTTGTAGTGGGAGTATAAAGCAAAGAAATTTTCTTTGTAAAAGGTTAAAGGTCGAGAAATCTTTTATGTGTTAAATTAAATACATTAGTTATATATATTATAAGAATAAAGTGCAAGTTAAACGTAGGAGTTTAGGTGTTTAAATGTTAAAATGTTAAAAAGTTATTATAATAGATAGTTTTAAATAAAGATTGATTTAATGCAGTTTTAGAGACGCTACAGCTAAAAAGTATAGAGTATTCTCTAGTCCAGATTATCCATTAACTACACTCTAGGCTAAAAACTATTTCATAGTTCAGTATATAGACTCTTCCTTAGTCCAAACTATAAACTAATCTATAGTTCAAATTATAGACTATTCTATAGTCCAGACTATTCTGTAATCCAGACTATAGTCTAGACTTTAGACTATGTTGTAGATCAGACTATAGACTATTCTACAGTATAAATTATAGTCTATAGCCCAGACTATAAAAAGTTCTATAGTTCAGACTATAGACAGTTTTATAGTCCAGACTATAGACAGTTCTATAGTCCAGACTATAGACAGTTCTATAGTCCAGACTATAGACAGTTCTATAGTCCAGACTATAGACAGTTCTATAGTCCAGACTATAGACAGTTCTATAGTCCAGACTATAGACAGTTCTATAGTACAGACTATAGACAGTTCTATAGTCCAGACTATATACAGTTCTATAGTCCAGACTATATACAGTTCTATAGTCCAGACTATATACAGTTCTATAGTCCAGACTATGGACAGTTCAATAGTCCAGGCTATAGACTTTTCTATAGTCCAGACTATAGACTTTTTTATAGTCCAGACTATAGACTTTTCTATAGTCCACACTATAGACTTTTCTATAGTCCAGACTATAGACTTTTCTATAGTCCAGACTATAGACTTTTCTATAGTCCAGACTATAGACTTTTCTATAGTCCAGACTATAGACTTTTCTATAGTCCAGACTATAGACTTTTCTATAGTCCAGACTATAGACTTTTCTATAGTCCAGACTATAGACTTTTCTATAGTCCAGACTATAGACTTTTCTATAGTCCAGACTATAGACTTTTCTATAGTCCAGACTATAGACTTTTCTATAGTCCAGCTATAGACTTTTCTATTGTCCAGACTATAGACTTTTCTATAGTACAGACTATAGACTTTTATATTCCAGACTATAGACTTTAGATGGTCCAGATTATAGACTTTTCTATAGTCCAGACTATAGACTTTTCTATAGGCCAGACTATAGACTATTCTATTGTATAGACTATGGACTATACTCTATAGACTTATCTATAGTCCAGACTATAAACTTATCTATATTCCAGACTATAGACTTATCTATAGTCCAGACTATAGACTTTTCTATAATCCAGACTATAGACTTTTATATAGTCGAGACTATAGACTTTTCTATAGTCCAGACTATAGAGTTTTTTCTAGTACAGACTATAGAGTTTTTTTCTAGTCCAGACTATAGACTTTTATACAGTCCAGACTATAGAATTTTCTATAGTCCAGAATATACACTTTTCTCTAGGCCAGACTATAGACTTTTCTATAGGCCAGACTATAGACTATTCTATAGGCCAGACTATAGACTATTCTATAGACCAGACTATAGACTATTCTATAGTCCAAACTATGGACTATACTCTATTCTATAGACCAACCTATAGACTACTCCAGACTATTATATAGCTTAGACTATATACTACTCTGAATACAGAGTAGTATAGTCCAGAATAAAGACTATTCTATAATTCATCCTATATACTATGTTATAGTCCGATCTTTAGTGTATTCTATAGTTTAGTTTAGACTATTTCCTTCTATTTAATATTAAAAATCTTTGAATAATTATTCACATTTTCCCATTGGCCCCCACTGAATTCCCTCTATTTTTTACTTAACCTCTAACATTATCAATGTTCCAATTAATTTCCTGCCTATATAAGTTAATTGATTTAAGCCACAAAATGAATTATGTGTATTTATTTCGGCATTTTCGAAACTATTTTGGCAAATCAATGGTGCAGAGTATGTTTGGTATCCTTTGCAGTCTTTAAGATTGATGATTTCATTGAAACATTTGCAAAATCTTTAGCTCACTTTCCTTCCATTAAACAGCTTTAATTTATTGCTTTCATCTTGTAATATAGTTTATTTCCCCTTTAAAGTGATTTTATTTAAACGTTTTATAGTCATTGACTTTGTACATTAAATGAGTTTGTCTATATAAAGGACAAAAAAATAAAAACGCTTAAAAACAAGTAGAAATAGACAAGAAAGCGATTAATTCTAAAAGGCAAATTATTTTTTTTTGTTTTTTTCTCAGCTAAAAGGGATGATGACACAAGTACGATAATTTAAGTACAATAGCTTAAAATAAAAAGTTTAATGTTACAGTCAAAGTGATTAAAGACAATGGAATAGTATTCTTTAGAATTGAATAGATTTAGAGTTTTTAGTCTTTATTTTATTCAATAAATTGTGAAATTTGTTTGTTACCAAAAAAATTTACAAGTTTTCAATTTCATGGCTTTATCCCTAACCCTGCTTAAGCGTAGTAAAAAAAAACTACTATTATTATCCTGTAGTGACTAAGTAGTGTTAGGGGGGTGTAAGTGTGTAGACATTTTAAAGCAGCCACCCTCTTTATTTTCCTTCTCTAACACCACCCCATAATCATCACGTTTTACACAGATGATAATTATTTTTAGATTTTTATAGTCTATATCCCGCCATCACAACCAACCATCTCCCATCAACTTCATCATCTTGCCATGACCCTTACCACAGTGGTTAAGTGTTTTAAGTGTGTATTCTTGGAAATACTACATCATTCACTGTTTGAAAATCTTTAGAAAAGGGAAGGAAGAAAGTCAAGTCATGGGGAATATTATATACCCTTCTTTTTGGAATATGTTTTATTCTATAGTGTAGTTTCTAGTCTAGTCTATAGTCTAGTCTATAGTCTAGTCTATAGTCTAGTCTATAGTCTAGTCTATAGTCTAGTCTATAGTCTAGTCTATAGTCTAGTCTATAGTCTAGTCTATAGTCTAGTCTATAGTCTAGTCTATAGTCTAGTCTATAGTCTATTCTGTAGTCTAGTCTATAGTCTAGTTTATAGTCTAGTCTATAGTCTAGTCTATGGTCTAGTCTATAGTCTAGTTTAAAACTAACAATATTATTATTTTAGTCATTATCATCATTAGAGCTTTTTTGTATTCTCACACTCTCATTTTTTTTCTTGCGGTGTACTTCATTGTACTCTTATATAGTTGTTGTTGTTGTTTATTTATGCATACATATATTTACTTGTTTTTATACATATTTATTCACTTATTCAGTCACTAACTTCAGAGCTCTTCATTTAACACGTACGTACCATCATCATACTTGAATCTAATGTGTTGAAGTACAATGTTGTTGTATGTATGTATGTAGTTATTGTTGTACTTCTTTACATTTTCATTGTTGTTTTTGTTCTTGTATATGTCAAAAATGCAGTGTGGCCAACTATGTAAATATAAATGTCATATTTATGAGGTGACTAAGATATGTTGATAATTATTAGATAAATAAAGAAAAATTTCCCTTCTTTCCACTTTTTAGTGTTCCACTTTTCTTTTGAATTAGACGAAAACAATTCTCCAATTTAGAATATAAGTTGTCAAGATTATGTATGGAATGGCTAGACTTGAAAGTTCTTTAGATGGGCTATAAACTATTCCATTTAGTTCATATATTGGATCAGTTTATAATTTGAGCTAAACACTTGTTCATATCCAAGGACTTGACTATAATCTATATTAGAATATTAAACCGAAACTGGTTTATCTCCAAAATATTTAAACTATTTTTCTGGCAAATTGTTTTCTATCTAGCTGCAAACGCTAATCCGCCTTCTGTGCATTATTTTTACCATAAATTTTGTATATAATTTATCCCCCCCTTTTTTTGGTTTGTTTTATTCTCTCTAGTGATTACTCATTTATCCATATTTAAGCGCAATATTTATGTTTTAGTCACCCACAATCCTCCCCCATATAAACAGCAGCAAAAAAAGAAAAAACTAAAAACAAGCATTTGTGTTTTTCACAAAAATTATGCACTTTTACTAAAAGTACTAGTTCCAAAAAAAAAAAGAAATACAAGAACAGCAAGGCTCGTTGACTAACTGACTTTAAGCAGTGCTTGTACAACAAGGCCTGTTAATGGAGAAGAGAGGTCAGACTGAAAAGTTCTCTAAATGAAGTTGTCTAGAGATTAAAGAGCAGACAATAGTAGTCTTACTGCAGTCTAGACTATTGACTAAACTATTATCCAGACTTTAGGCTGAATAGCCATAGACTATAGTCCAGAATATAGACTGAAATTTAGTTCAGATTGTAGACTAAACTGTAATCCCAGATTTAGCCTAAACTATAATCCATACTTTAGACTTTACTATAGTCGAGACGATATACTATAGTCCAAAATTATATGATAGTATAGAATATAGACTAAGTTATAGTTCAGACTATAGGCTAAGCTATAATGCAGACTATAGGCTAAACTATAGTTCAGACTATAGAATAAACTTTAGCCCAGTCTCCAGACTACACTAAAGATTAGACTATAGTTTAGACTATTTACGATGCTACAATCCAAACTATAGACAAATTTATAATACCGACATCAAACTAAATTACATTCTAGACTTTTTACTACACTATAGTCCAGAATATACACTAACCTATAGTCCAGACTTTAGACTAAACTATAGACCAGACTATAGACTTAACTATAGGCCAGATTTTAGACTAAACTATAGTGTATGCTATAGACTTAAATCCAGATTATAGACTGAACTATAATCAACACTATACACTTAACTTCAGACTAAATTATAGTCCAGACTATATAATAAACTATAGTCCAGAATATAGACAAACCTGTAGACTTAACTATAGTTCACACTATAGAGACAACTATAAAACAGACTTTATTCCATATTATACTATACTCCAGACTATGGGCTAAACTATAGTCGCGACTATGGACTAAACTATAGATCAGCTTTATTTCAAGCTATGAACTTAAGTATTGTCCGGACTTTATACTAAACAATAGTCCGAATTATTAAACAAACTATTGGACTGACTATAGACTAAAGTACAGGACTATTTGCAGACTAAACGAGAGTATATTCCAGTCTTTAAACTAAAGTACAGACGATAAGTAAAACACTTTTTTCAGACTATAGACTAAACAATAGTTCAGACTAAAGGAAAGTTTTTAAAAGGAGCTATAGTTCAGACTAACTATAGCCAAAACTATACTCCCGACTGTAGATTAACTATAGTCCAGGCTGTAGTCTAAACTTTAGCCCTCGCTATAGATTAAACTATAGTCCAGTCGACTTTAGTCCAGTCGAACTATAGACTAAACTATAGTCCATACTTTTGACTAGACTATAGTTCAGAAACTACTTTTGAACTTTTGAAAAAAAAGTTTTCCGTTGAGCCTCCTATTTTTATATTTTCCACTATTGTTGTTGCTGTTCTTGTTTATAGTTTGTTGTGGGTTCGAGTAGTTGTTTTATTTGTGTTGTTGTACTTACTACTCATATCGCCACCCCAACTTTATGGTGTTTATACATATTTTGTTTTTGTTTTTCTTTTTGTTTTATTTCATTTTTCAGGTCTTTATCTTTAGTCTACTTTAGATTAACCCATGCTGACATCAGCAGTAATGTGCAATATTAATTCATAGAAAAACAATACTATAAAATATGTATTACACATATACACATACATATGTATGAATATGTTGTTGCCTTATATAGTTCGAATAATAAACAGTTATGTTGTTGTTTTATTATTATTATTGCTGTTATATATCTACATATTTATTTATTCTTTTTTATTTAATTTTGGGTCTTATAAAAGCCGACACCGGTTCAACAACACCATTGCACTATTAATCTTCTCTATTTATGTATACTCATGTACTAGTACGAACTCTATTACTCTTATAGTAGTTGTTGTTTTAGTATCTAGTAGGATATGTTTGCTTGTTTGTTTGTTGTATCACTAATATAACTCTCTTTTGTTGTAGTTACAAACAACTCTCTTTCTCTATAGGTTTTTTGTCTCAGTGTATTAGTGGGTAAACTACAATAATCTTATCAAAATTATGTTTCAGAGTATAACAAATACCGACCGACCAAAAAAGCCCTTCTTCCCCCCACAAGCTAACTGTATGGAAATTTAAACCCACCCACCCTTTTCATTAGATTTCAAACTAAAACCAAAACATCAGGCAGAGTTTTTTTCGGATTTGTGGTTGTAAATTAAATTCTATTTAGTATTATTTTTCCTATTTTTTATGTGTCTTCTTCTTTGTTTTATCAAAGAAAAAATAAAAATAAAAAATATATGACATAATTAATTGCAACAGATTGAAGTCTAAAAGCCGGCATCTTTAGGATTATATTTTCTATATTTTATTGAGGTTTAGTTTTAATTAAAGAGATTATTATTATTTTTTTTTTCTTTTTAAGATTTTGACACATAATCTGGTTTAGTTTATGAGAGGAAATCGACATCATTTTGTAGAAATATTGATATGACCTCTAAGGAAGGTTTAAAATTTAAAAAAGTACATTGGATTATAGTTTAGATAGTCCGGGCTTTAGTTTAATCTCTAGTATGGGCTATAGAAAAGTCTGTAGTCTGGACTATAGATGAGTTTATACTCTGGAATATAGAAGAGTCTATAGTCTGGACTATAGAATAGTCTATAGTCTGGACTACGGAAGAGTCTATAGTCTGGACTACGGAAGAGTCTATAGTCTGGACTACGGAAGAGTCTATAGTCTGGAATACGGAAGAGTCTATAGTCTTGGCTATAGAAGAGTCTATAGTCTGGACTATAGAAGAGTCTATAGTCTGGACTATAGAAGAGTCTATAGTCTGGACTATAGAAGAGTCTATAGTCTGGACTATAGAAGAGTCTATAGTCTGGACTATAGAAGAGTCTATAGTCTGGACTATAGAAGAGTCTATAGTCTGGACTATAGAAGAGTCTATAGTCTGGACTATAGAAGAGTCTATAGTCTGGACTATAGAAGAGTCTATAGTCTGGACTATAGAAGAGTCTATAGTCTGGACTATAGAAGAGTCTATAGTCTGGACTATAGAAAAGTCTATAATATGGACTATAGAAGAGTCTATAATCTGGACTATAGAAGAGTCTATAATCTGGACTATAGAAAAGTCTATAGTCTGGACTGAAGAAAAGTCTGTAGTCTGGACTATAGAAAAGTCTGTAGTCTGGACTATAGAAAAAACTACAGTCTGAGGTATAGGAAAGTCTATATTTTGGACTATAGAATAGTCTGTAGTCTGGACTATAGAATAGTCCATAGTATGGACTCTAGAATAGTCCACAGTCTGGACTATAGAATAGTCTATAGTCTGAATTATAGTCCGAACTATAGAATAGTCTATAGTCTAAACTATAGAACAGTCTATAGTCTGTACTATAGAAGAGTCTGTAGTCTGTGCTATAGCAGAGTCTATAGTCTGTACTATAGAAGAGTCTATAGTCTGGACTATAGAAGAGTCTATAGTCTGGACTATAGAAGAGTCTATAGTCTGGACTATAGAAGAGTCTATAGTCTGGACTATAGAAGAGTCTATAGTCTGGACTATAGAAGAGTCTATAGTCTGGACTATAGAAGAGTCTATAGTCTGGACTATAGAAGAGTCTATAGTCTGGACTATAGAAGAGTCTATAGTCTGGAATTTAGAAGAGTCTATAGTCTGGACTATGGAAGAGTGTACATTATAGTCTATATAGTAACCATAATAAATATTAATATTAAGTAATTTATTTTTTGAAATTTGTTTCTATTCCGTTACTTCCCAAAACAATTTTCACATTATTTGGATTAAAGCCAAATTACCATATAAGCCTTTAAACGCAAAACAAGCTGGATAAAATTAAAAACTGTCAATATTTTTAAATGTTTTAATGTTAAAATCAATCAATTTAAGCTTATGAACGAATAAACGGATAACGCAGTTCGAAGTAAAGCTAAGAAAAAATGGCTACTAATTGCAGTTCTCATAGACACCAGCTCCATAACCCAACCACAAACTAGTCTAATATATAACAAACAGAATGAAAAAACACCTTGTGTTTTTTTTCATAACTTGTAATAGTTGTTTAAGGCTATTTGCTGACAAAAAAAAATTATTTCTGACAGCAATTTAAAGAAATTCCATTATGCCCACATATGCTCCCAAAAGCTGTAGTTATAGACTAAGAACAAACAAAAAAGAAAAATCATATAAAACCTAAGAATCTACAAGTCATTGGAGCCAATTTTTAAAACTTAAGAAGGAGTTAAAATTTAAAATTAATATAAAAAACTGCATTTAATTGCATATTATGGATAAAATTAAGTTATTTTAATTCTTTAAATTATAAACTTTGTAAATTTTTGGTGAAAACTTTATTTAAAAAAAGTAGTAATTTTAAATTACAAAACCGACAAAAACAACAGCCACGCCTTGTAAACTTTTTGGATATGGAGCAATGCTGCAGCCAGCCATCCAGCATCCACATCTTGCTTTATTGTTCAAACAAATAAACATCAGCCAAAGAAGACGAGGAGGACGATGATGATGACGACGACGCATCAGTATCATAAACACATGAATACATTAACGAAGGAACAAAAATAACCATAATAATCACTTTTAACAAAAAAAAAAAAAAAACATAAACAAGCAAAAAGGAAAAATTATAACAAGTAAAATGCATAATGGAAACAGAAATGAATAAATCTAAAAATACACTGAGAAAAAAATATAGGACAAATATATTATAGACTATTATATAGTCAAAACTATAGACTATTATCTAGTCCAGACTATAGACTATTCTATATACTAGACTATAGACTATTCTATACACAGACTATAGACTATTCCAAAGTCCAGACTATAGACTATTCTATACACCAGTCTATGGACTATTGTATACACCAGACTATAGACTATTCTATACACCAGACTATAGACTATTATATACACCAGACTATAGACTATTCTATAGTCCAGACTATAGACTATTCTATAGTCCAGACTATAGACTATTCTATAGTCCAGACTATAGACTATTCTATAGTCCAGACTATAG
>NC_060954.1:6083952-6093769 GCF_022045245.1 Lucilia cuprina
TTTTGGTACTTTTTCGTTCTTCAAAAGGTACAAAAGGCTTTAAACACATCATGGTGAAGGGTATATAAGATTCGGCACAGCCGAATATAGAATTCTTACTTGTTTTTTTTTTTGTTTTATACTAAATAATTTTTGTATTTTTTTTTCGCTAAAAGTGACAACAACACAATACGCAAGAGTAAAATAAACGACAACAATAACAACAACGATAACAAAATAATAAGTTCAAATCTATTGTCATTCTATTCTTCTATGGGTTACAACAATAAAACACACTTAAAGATTTTTGTTGTTTTTATTATTCGTGTTGTTTGTTTTTGTTGTTGCTGTTGTCAATTCATTTGCTACTTCTGCAGGTTTAGTTTTTTGTTTCTACATTATTGTACTTTTCTATTGAAAAAAAAAATAGGTTGACTTAGTCTCTTTTGGGTATAAAATAAGCTCATGTCTGATATAAATAAGAAAAGCTCATGTCTGACATAAGTTTATATAGGAAAGCTGATGTTAAACATAAAATTCAATAGAAAAGCTTTCTAGTTCCATATGAAAGCTCATATCTGACATAAGTTTGTGTAGAAAGCTCATGTCTTATATGAGTTCCTCTTGAAAGTTTCAAATCAATTCTAACATAAGCTTTTAAGCTTATATGATATCAAATTCTAAATTGAAAGCTCTTAACTGATATGAGTTTCTTTTTAAAAAAAGCTCTTGAGTAACATGCATTTCTTTAAAATCACTTCTCAGATTACCCTCGTTCTCTATAAAAAAAAATAATTTTCTATTTGCCTTTTTAATGTTTTAGTCATTTTATTTTCTATATAAACTACAACTAATATATCAGTTCACTTTGTTTTCTGTTTTACATTAAAGCTGCTTTTCATGTTTAGTGCTTTTTCTTTTCATCAAGTTGCCTGTTTTTTTGTTCATATTTTTTTTGCTATATATAGTATATATATTTTTCTTGTTTTATTATTGAGCAGGCAAACACATCAGCATATAAATCAATAAGAAGCTCTGTATTCAGCAAATAAAATGAATGTGTTTCGGTTGAGATTTTTTTTGTGTGTGGGAATTGTTGTGGTATATTACCTCCTAATAATCCCCACCATCAACGACATCGTCGACATCATTTCCATCATATCTACAACATCAATACCACCACCACCACCCAATAAACATACATACTTATACAAACATTTAAACTATTACAAACACACAATTTGTGTGTACATGTGTACATACATTTTTATTCTATTGCACATACAAGATAATTTTATTAAACCAAGTAGAAAATTTTCTTAATATTCCACTAACGTAGTCAGACGTCTCATAACGTCATAGACATCAATGTTATCATCGTCGAGGTCCTAACATAAGACGTTTTACGAATGTTCATTTTATTCTCTTACATTCGCACAATTTATTCATGTTAATAGCAGGGATGGTAAAGATAAATGAACAGTTTGAAACTAATGTCAAAGTATAACAGTTTTCTAGGGAAAATTGTGAAAGTTTTTACAGAATGTATAACAGTTTTGTATAGAAAATTTCCCAATTATTTTAAATTATAACAGTTTTCTATAAAAATTTCTCAAATTATAAAAGTTTTCTATAGAAAACAGTTAAAGCATAACTTTTTTCTATAGAAAATTGTTCAATTATACCGTTTCCTTTAGAAAATTGTAAATGTATAACAGTTTTCTATAGAATTGCTAATGTGTAACAGTTTTCTATATATATTTTTTAAAGTATAACAGTTTTCTATAAAGAATTGTTAAAGTAGAACAGTTTTCTATTAAAATGTCCAACAGTTTTCTTCTAAAAAAGTTTTCTGTAGAAAATTGTTAAAGTATAACAGTTTTTTACAGATAATTTTTAAAGTATAACAGTTTTCTACAAATAATATTTAAAATATAACAATTTTGTATAGACAATTTTAGTATAACAGTTTTTTAGTATAACAGTTTTTTTTAATTTCTTAAAATATCTTAAAGTATAACAGTTTTTTATAGATAATTTTTAAAGTATAACAGTTTTATAAAGAAATTTGTTAAAATATAACAGTTTTCTGTAGAAAATTGTTAAAGTATAATAGTTTTCCATTAAAATGTTTTAAAGTCCAACAGTTTTCTTCTAAAAAAGTTTCTGTAGAAAATTGTTAAAGTATAACAGTTTTCTATAAAAAATTGTTAAAGTATAACAGTTTTCTACAAATAATATTTAAAATATAACAGTTTTCTATAGACAATTTTTAAAGTATAACAGTTTTTTATTAAAATATCTTAAAGTATAACAGTTTTTTATAGATAGTTTTTAAAGTATAACAGTTTAATAAAGAAATTTGTTAAAATATAAAAGTTTTCTGTAAAAAATTGTTAAGGTATAACAGTTTTCTGTAGAAAATTATTGAAGTATAACAGTTTTCTAGAGAAAATTTCCAAAGTGTAACAGTTTTCTATTGACAATTTTTAAAGTATAACAGTTTTTTATAGAAAATTGTTAAAGTATAACAGTTTTCTACAATTTAATAATAATTTTAAAGTATAACAGTTTTCCAAAGAAAATTGCTAAATTATAAGAGTTTTCCATAGAGAATTGTTAAAGTATTAAGGTATAACAGTTTTCTATAGAAAGTTATTCAAGTATAACAGTTTTCTATAGAAAACTTCCAAAGTGTAACAATTTTCTATTAAACTGTCTTAAAGTATGACAGGTTTCTATGAAAATTGATTAAGATTAACAGTTATGAACATTTGTTAAAGTATAACAGTTTTCTATAGATAATTTTTAAAGTATAACAGTTTTCCATAGAAATTTTCTAAAGTATAACAGTTTTCTAATGACAATTTTAAAAGTATTACAGTTTTCTAAATAGAATTAATAAAGTATAATAGTTTTCTGTAGAAAATTGCTAAAGTGTAACAGTTTTCTATTGACAATTTTAAAAGTATTACAGTTTTCTAAATAGAATTAATAAAGTATATAATATATAATAAGTTTTCTATAGAAAATTTTTAAAGTATAACAGTTTTCTATTAAAATATCTTAAAGTATAACAGTTTTCTATAAAAGTTTCCTAAAATATAACATTTTTCTATAGAGAATTATTAAAGTATAACAGTTTTCTATAGAGAATTTTTATAATATAACAGTTTTCTATAAAGAATTGCATTTTTATATTCTAAATTATTGAAGTATAACAGTTTTTTTTACAAATTTATTAAAGTATAACAGTTTGCTAAACTTTATCGAAGTACATACAAGAATTTTATTTATAATGTTGTAACTTCCATCCCTGCCTGTCAACTATTTTTTGCACCAAAAGGTTTATTATTAGCCCAATACTAGTCTTATCAATAAATTGAGTATTTTCTACTACTTAAGAGAGAGAGAGAGATAGTGCTGACACCCTGTTATTTAAAGAGAATTTCGTTTAAATGAAATTTATGTGTCCATTTGTAATTATTATTCTCTTTAGCTTTTAAAATTATTACTGTCCTTTTTCAATTGCATATTATATTTACTATAGAGTAATGCTAACATAAGTTATTTTCCCTTTATTTAATTAATTATTGACATCACTGGTTTACTACGAAAATTATCCGGTTTTAATTTAGTTGCGTTTTTTTTTTTCTTCTTTCCCTAAACCTTACTCCTTAAGAATCATCTGTGAAATGTATGTGAGTATGTGTGTAATTGATGTGTTAGTTGGACATTTTATGGGGTTGCCATCATAATGGAGTTTTATGAATGATATAAAATGCAAATGTTTCAAAATACTGCAAACTATGACCAGAAGACTATAGTCAGCTTAATATTTTTGACAACATAATATTTTGTCTGGGCGATAAATAAACATATTATTTAGTCTATAGCACAGTAATACCAACTAAAGATTAGCCTAGCTTGGTCTACTACCAAGTATAGTCGACAGTCCCATCTTTCTCTTGACTATAGTTTAGTCTTTGGTCTTAACTATAGTTCGGTCCACAGTTTAGTCTATAGTCTTGACAATAGTTTAGTCTATAGTCTTGACTATAGTTTAGTCTATAGACCAGGCTATAGTCCAGTTTAGTCTGTAGTCTTGACTATAGTTTAGTGTATAGTTCAGACTATAGTCCAGTTTAGTCTGTAGTCTTGACTATAGTTTAGTCTATAGTCCAGACAAGAGTTCAGTCTATAGTCCAGACTATAGTTTAGTCCATAGTCCAGACTATAGTTTAAGTTAAGTCTAAACTATAGACTAAAGTTAAGTCTATAGCCTAGACAATGGTTTAAAGACTAAACCCGACAATAGTTAGTCTATAATACAGACCATAGTTAGTCTATAATACAGACCATAGTTTAGACTATAATATAGACTATAGATTGGTCTATAGTCCTATAATCTTGACTATAGTATAGTCTGTAGTCTCGACTATACTATAGTCTGTAATCTTGACTAGAGTTTAGTCTTTGGTCTTGACTATAGTATTAACTATAGTTTGGTCTATAGTCTTGACTATAGTTTGGTCTATAGTCGTGACCATAGTTTAGTCTATAGTCTTGACTATAGTTTAGTCTATAGTCGTGACCATAGTTTATACTATAGTATTGACTATAATTTAGTCTATAGTCTTGACTATAGTCTATAGTCCTGACTATAGTTTAGTCTATAGTCTTGACTATACTTTAGTCTGCAGTCGTGACCATAGTTTATACTGTAGTCTTGACTATAGCTTAGTCTATATTCTTGACTTTAGTTTAGTCTATAGTCGTGACCATAGTTTATACTATAGTTTTGCCTATAGTTTAGTCTATAGTCTTGACTTTAGTTTAGTCTATAGTCTTGACTATAGCATAGTCTGTAGTCTTGATTATACCTTCCTCTATGGTCTTTATAGTTCAGTCGATAGTCTTTACTATAGTTCAGTCTATAGTCTTGACTATAGTTTAGTCTATAGTCTTGACTATAGTTTAGTCAAAAGTCTCGACTATAGCTTAGTCTATAGTCTTGATTATAGATTAGTCTTTAGACATGACTTTAGTTTAGTCTATAGTCTTGACTGTAGTTTAGTCTATAGTCTTGACTGTAGTTTAGTATATATTCTTGACCATAGTTTAGTCTATAGTCTTGACTATAGTTTAGTCTATAGTTTTGACTATAGTTTAATCTATAGTCTTGACTATAGTTTAGTCTAAAGTCTTGACTATAGTTTAGTCTAAAGTCTATAGTCTTGATCATAGTGCAAACGTTTTATCCTTTTTCAACTTTAATAACTGCTAAATTAAAGGATTGATTATTTTGCATATTTTAACCCTGCCTTTAAAGAAAACCGGTTACAAAAAAGAAAAAGCTTTTTCAAAGCCGGTTTATACGTACATATACATATACAACAAGCAAACTACATATGATTTAAATTAAAAATCTATATACGAGTTGTAGTTTTAGAGTACAAGTTTTACTATTTCAAAAATGAACGATTTTTTTTTGCGTAAGCGAACAAATTGCAAATATGAGTGGGTAGAAAGAAAGGAGAATAACAATAACGATAACAAAAACATACAAAATCTCTCTATCTCTCTGACTCTCTCTCTCTTTGAGTTTAAAAAAATTGTACTTCCTTGTTTTAAAAGTCCTTAAAGAGGAAAAAAATAGCAATTTTTTTGGGGGGGGGGGGGGGGGATGAGTTAAGGGGTCATGCAAAATTACTCTCTTACCATAAATTCATGTACATGTGTGTATGTATGTATGTATGTATGTATGTATGCTCGCTCTTAAATCAAGTGCCCACCTATAAACTGTTTAATGTTTGGTTAAATATTTGTTGTTGCTCTTTGCATAAATTGTGAGTTTATGTAGGTTTATATAGTATGAGTGAATGAGTGAGTATCTGTGTGTATTTCATATGGAGTTTGTGCGCTGCAATTCACAAGTTTTGTGAACTTTTTTCGTTTTGACGTTGTTGTTGGCAAAAAAAAAAAAAGGTTTTTTTCAATAATCGTAGCTCCTTTGTCGTCAGTCATCGTTGTCGCTTGTCGGTCGGGAGTTGTTATTATACATAAAACATATTTTTCTATATTTTATTTAGTTTTTTCTTAAAAAAATAGATTTAAAAATTTTTTATGTTTGCATAGTGTGTTTGTATGTATGTATGTGTGTAAGCGGTATGCGTACAAGTTTTTCCTTTAAAATATTTTATTCAAAAATTTTCTAATATGAGTGAATGAGTGTTAAACAAGAAGAGCAGCCTACCGTGTGTAGTGAGTGTTTTGAGCCAGAAAATTATTTAAATTAAATAAAAAAAAAATTTTTCATAAAAAATAGAAAAGAAAAGGAAATTATTTATAAATATCACAAAATTTTAAAAAATATGAAATGTGAATTTTAATCTAAAAATGCTATAAAATAAAAGCAAAAAAAAAAATTCTTAAAAATAAACCTAAAACCAAAAATTCTTAAAACAAGTTTAGTGAAACTTTAATTTTTATCATCATAAAAAAAATCTTCAACATTGCAGTGTGTATACGAAAAAATGGTAATTTTTCTTTTTTTTTTTTGCCCACAGCCCCAAGAAAATCTTGTTTGTAAATCAAAACATTTGTTTTAATTTTCTTAAAAATTTCCTTTAAATTTATAAAAAAATTAAAAATTTTCTTTTACATTTAAAAGAAAATTAAAGAAATTTTTATTAAATTTAAAAGAAATTTTCAAATATCTAAAATTTAATCATGTATAGCAATTTCTTTTTACACTTTTATAGAGGTTTCCTTTAAAGAGTACAAGGAACGAGGAGAGGAGTAGGTTTTTAGTAGTAAATTTTTCAAACAAGAGTATTTTGTTGTTTTTTCTTTCTTACATTTGTTGTAAATGTGTGTAAAGAGAACTCTGTTGTTGTTGTAGTAGGGTAGTATTGTAAATTTGTTTTTTTTCTATATATTGCTTATTGTAGTGAGTTTTTGTTCCTATTTTTTATTGCTTATTGTTGTTGTTTTTGTAGGTATTTTCCGTTATTGTGTTAGGCCCTTCTTATTAGCTTTTTTTGTTGTAAATATTTCCTCTAATATTTCTTTTATGTTTTTCTTCCCTTTTGTGGTGATTTGTGGGGATATTTTGAAATTGTTTTAATATTAGTAAGGTGGAAATTTTGTAATGGAAAATAAACTATAGACCAGACTATATGCTATTCTATAGTCCAGACTAGAGACTATTCTATAGTCCAGACTTGAGACTATTCTAAAGTCCAGACTATAGTCCAGACTATAGACTATTCTATAGTCCAGACTATAGACTATTCTATAGTCCAGACTATAGACTATTCTATAGTCCAGACTATAGACTATTCTATAGTCCAGACTATAGTCTAATCTATAGTCCAGACTATAGTCTAATCTATAGTCCAGACTATAGACCAATTTATAGTCCAGACTATAGACTAATCTATAGTCCAGACTATAGACTAATCTAAAGTCCAGACAACAGACTTATCTATAGTCCAGACTATAGACTAATCTATAGTCCAGACTATAGACTAATCTATAGTTCAGACTATAAACTAATCTATAGTCCAGACAATAGACTAATCTATAGTCCAGACAATAGACTAATCTATAGTCCAGACAATAGACTAATCTTTAGTCCAGACTATAGACTAATCTATAGTCTAGACTATAGACTAATCTATAGTCCAGATTATAGACTAACCTATAGTCCAGACTTTATACTAATCTATAGTGCAGACTGTAGACTACTCTACACTCCAGACTAAAGACTATTCTATAGTCCAAACTATAGATTATTCTATAGTTTAAACTGTAGACTATTCTATAGTCTAGACTGTAGACTATTCTATAGTCCAGACTGTAGACTATTCTTTAGTCCAGACTATAGACTATTCTATAGTCCAGACTATAGACTATTCTATAGTCCAGACTATAGACCATTCTATATAGGCGAGACTATAGAATATTCTATAGTCCAGACTATTCCCTAGTGAAGACTATAGACTATTCTATAGTCCAGTCTATAGACTATTCTATTGCCCAGACTATAGCCTAATCTCTTGTGCAGACTATCGTCTACTCTGTAGTCCAGACTATAGACTATTCTGTAATCTAGACTATAAACTTATTTATAGTCCAGAGTATAGACAATTCTATTGTTGAGATTATAGAATATTCTATAGTCCAGATTATAGACTATTCCCTAGTGAAGACTATAGACTAATCTGTAGTTCAGAATATAAACTATTCTATATTCCAGACTATATACTATTCTTTAGTCCAGACTATAGACTATTCTATAGTCCAGATCATGGACTATTCTATAGTCCAGACTATAGACTATTCTATAGTCCAGACTATAGCCTAATCTCTTGTGCAGACTATCGACCACTCTGTAGTCCAGACTATAGTCTATTCTGTAGTCCAGACCATAGACTATTCTATAGTAGAAAATATGGACTATTCTATAGGCTAGACTTGAGAATTTTCTACAGTCCAGACTATTGACTAACTTACCCTTACATAGCCCAGACTATATACTATTATATAGTCCTTACTATGGCCTAATCCATTGTCCAGTCTCTAGACTATTCTAAACTATATTCTACTCTAAAATGTAAACTAAAGTCTACTCTATAATTTGGAAATTGGAGACCTGCTCTTAAACGTCAGTGTCATCATTAACTTCTTCATGGATTATATGGCTATAATATTGCTTTTTCTATTCCATTCATTTTGATTTTATTAGTTTCAGTAAAAATTTATAGCAAAATCTCAAAGTTCAATGTAGCTGTAAAAGACTAGAGCTGTAAAAACAAAACCAAAAAAGATTAAACATTTAACTAGCGGGTGAATAGTGCAATGATCTGTTAAAATATACAAAAATAAAACATTATAGTGACATATATGGCGACATACAACATGTACAACTATTGTTGTAATTGTTGTTTTTGCCTTAAAAAGAGCAAAAACACACATGTTGTATTCAGTTTATTTTTATTTTTTTGTTACGTATAATTCTTTGTTTGATTTTGGTATTACATCTGGAATTGGTAATGTGTCAGTTACTTCATATGGGGGTTAACTACTTTGTTGTTTTTTTATTGTTCGTTCTATTTCTAATAGAAATTGCATTAGGCCGGGTCCATACAATCGAAAATCCCATATAAGGGGGTTTTGAAACTTTTCTATATGTTTGTTTGTTTGTTTAAAAAAATGTTTGATGAGTATTTGCCTTACTTGGAGTTTTAATTTTATGACATCTTTTTAAACGTCTTATGGTTTGAATTTTATGTTCATATACTACTCCTACGGCCATTTTTGGGTATTTCCAACTGTCTGTAGCTTGTTCCCGTGACAGGCACAATGCACTTTTAAATAAGCAGACATACACACCAATAATATAGCAAAAGAAAAAACACAACAGATATTCATAGCCTGTGTTTTTTAATAAAGAGGCAAAGCAAACCTAACTGTGTCTTAAAGGCAACAATGTTGTGTTTTTGTTATTGTTGTTGCTGTTTTAAAACTTAACCAAGCTACCTACCTGCTAAGTTTTTTTTTTATTACAAATACAGGGTAATTTGACAACGAACGCAGGGATTGTAAAGAATTTTTCTAAAGATCAGTTAAAAGTCTATAGTGCAGACTATAGACTATTCTATAGTCCAGACTATAGACTATTCTATAGTTCAGACTATAGACTATTCTATAGTCCAGAATATAAACTATTCTATAGTCCAGACTATAGACTATTCTATAGTCCAGACTATAAACTATTCTATAGTCCAGACTATAGACTATTCTATAGTCCAGACTATAGACTATTCTATAG
>NC_060954.1:6093869-6147651 GCF_022045245.1 Lucilia cuprina
CAGAATATATATACTTTATAGGGTCGGAAAATTATATTATAGAAATTACAAACGGAATGACAAACTTATATATACCCTTCTCACGAAGGTGAAGGGTATAAAAAGAGTTTAAGAAGTTTCCTTGTGAGAAGTAAAAATGAAATTGTACAAAAACTAAATAGAAAATAAATGATTTTTTAATGGAGTAAATGAAAGAAAATTGCACTTGAATTAGAAATAATAAAATTTTTCACAATTAGGGCAACAATAAGGTAGACAATTTCTAAAGAAGTTGACAAAAATAATGCAGGTAGTTTTTGTCATTAGTAAGGAGTCTTGAACTAAATGGATTTTTAATTTTATTACAAAAAGATGTCTCTTCGAAATTTCTTAAGAAAATTTTTATTTTTTGACAATTTTTAAGAGAATGGTAATACTTTTCATTAGAGAAATGACTTATCTATAGTCTTGTCTATAGTCCAGAATCTAGTCCTGTCTTTAGTCCAGACTATAGTCCTGTCTATAGTCCAGACTATAGTCATGTCTATAGTTCATACTATAGTCTTGTCTATAGTCCAGAATATAGTCTTCTCTACAGTACAGACTATAGACTTGTCTATAGTCCAGACTATAATCTTTTCGATAGTCTAGACTTTAGACTTGTCTATAGTACAGACTTTAGACTTGTCTATAGTCCAGACTTTAGACTTGTCTATCGTCCAGACTTTAGACTTGTCTATAGTGCAGACCATAGATTTGTCTATAGTCCAGACTATAGTCTTGTCTATAGTCCAGACTTGTCTATCGTCCAGACTTTAGTCTTGTCTATAGTCCAGACTTTAGACTTGTCTATAGTACAGACCATAGATTTGTCTATAGTCCAGACTTTAGACATGTCTATAATCCAGACTATAGACTTGTCCATAGTCCAGACTATAGACTTGTCTATACTCCAGACTATAGTCTTGTCTATACTCCAAACTATAGTCTTATCTATAGTCCAGGATATAGATTTGTCTATAGTCGAGACTATAGTCTTGTCTATAGTCGAGACTATAGTATTGTCTATAGTCCAGACTATAGTCTTGTCTATAGTCCAGACTATAGTTTTGTCTATAGTCCAGACTATAGTTTTGTCTATAGTCCAGACTATGGTTTTGTCTATAGTCTAGTCTATAGTTTTGTCTATATTCCAGACTATAGTTTTGTCTATAGTCCAGACTATAGTTTTGTCTATAGTCCAGACTATAGTTTTGTCTATAGTCTAGTCTATAGTTTTGTCTATATTCCAGACTATAGTTTTGTCTATAGTCCAGACTACAGTTTTGTCTATAGTCCAGACTATAGTTTTGTCTATAGTCTAGACTATAGTTTTGTTTATAGTCTTGTCTATAGTCCAGACTATAGTCTTGTCTATAGTCCAGACTATAGTCTTGTCTATAGTCCAGGCTATAGTCTTGTCTATAGTCCAGACTAAAGTCTTGTCTATAGTCCAGACTATAGTTTTGTCTATAGTCCAGACTATAGTTTTGTCTATAGTTTTGTCTATTGACTATTAAAACTATTGATAGTCCAGTCTGGTCCGAAACTATTGTTTTCCTATTTCTTAAGGAAAAGTTTTTGTGTCTTGACGTCTTTGTAAGACAGTTTTCTTAAGAAAAATTCCCACATTTCCCTTGACAAAATAAGGATTAATACAAAAACAAATTTCCTCACAATTTTTTTTATTATTTTTCTATCACAAAACTTGTGTTGGTGTTTATTTTTATAGTTTATTATTATTTTCTTAACAACAAAAAGAAGAAAAAAATAAACACTACGAAAAAAAATCACAAACTATAAATTTAGTTCATGCATTTTTACTTTATATCTAAGTAAGAAACTGAGAAATAGTCATACAAGAGCAAGCAGAGGTACACACTCTTAAAGATAATTAAGCGTACAGCATGTATGAATGAATAAATACGACAAATACAGCAATAAGTTGGTTGTAACATGTAGTGTAGTGTAGTGTAGCAGCAGTTACAATGTGGATTATGGCCGCAGGTGACTTGACTATTAAAAACCATAAAGTCAAAGTAACTCAACGTTACATTTTGTTGTGTGTGTGTATATCTTATCGCTCGCTATTAAAATAGAAAATGTGGGTGTCAATATGCATATAGAAATTTTAAGAAAAAATCATACAAAGATACATATGAACAAAATGCAAAGTAATAAAATGCACGAGTTATACGATGTTTTTTTTTTCTTAAGATTTTTTTCTTTTAAAGCAGTTTTCTGTGTAAAAAGATTTCTATTTTTTTATCGAGAGTCATAGATTTTTAAATAAATATTAATAATAATAGGAAAACAAAATAATAACACACCTTAAATTTAATAAGATAACCAGGAGGGTGAACTGAAAAGTTGTTTAGGAGAAAAGTTTTTTAAAGAAAATGGTTTCGAAAAAACAAGTTTTCTTGCAAAGTCTCTTTACTTAAGCCAAAGCTGTGACCTTTTTTCTTTAGAGAAAATAGTCTCACAAAAGTTCTTTTTTAAAGAAAAAGTTTTGGGAAATATATTTTTTCTTAAGGAAAAGGTCACGCAAAGTTATTTCTCTTAAAAACCCGTTCTCTCACACCATTTTCTAAAGAAAATACTTTCGTAAAATCGATTTTGTATAGAAAAAAGTTATGAAAAAGATCATTCCTATAGAAATCAATCTTGTAGATAACTTTTTTGAAAGAAATGTCTAACAAAGATACTTTTCTAAAGAAATTTTCCATGCCAAGATGCTCTTCTATATAATAAAGATCATTCTCTAAAGAATTTTGCTTCGCAAAGACATTCTCCTTAAGAAAAAGGTCTTGCAAAGGCCATTTTCTATAGTAATTTGGTTTGTAAAGACATACTTCGTAATAAAAAAGTCACGTAAATAAACTTCACTTAAGGATTTGTCTTACAACCAATGGAAATGGACATATTCTAGTTGTAGAGTTAATAAGGATTAATGTTTACAATTTCTCTAAAAGCTACAAAGTTTGAAGAAATTAAAAATGACTTCTCTAATCTATAGGTCTAAATATGGTAAAATATTTTCAAAATTCACAAATTTAGACAATTTCGCTGCCTGTCCTAAATCCAAACGTTAAAGAACTGCAATGTCATATTCATTCCCTCCTAAAGATTGAAATATAGCTGATTCTAACAACATTCAGTGTGCCGTTAATGAATCCTCTATCTCAAAACTAAATCCTTATTTTGATCAAATTCCTACTTCCGTTTCAAATTACTGTTACTACTTTTCCAACAATGAATGGCGGCGCTTAGTCGCCACCGATCTTGTGCGAATGTTGTCCTTGAACAGAACACAAATACCGTTTTCGAAAATTTGTTGGTTGTTTCTTCTAAATCTGCTAATGTTATCGCTTCTGAAATAACTCCTTCACCGTCTACTTCCGTCTACAATTAATCTTTTCTTTACCATTTCAACACCAAAGCCTCTGAAAACTATTTATCCTAGGAAGACTATATTTGCCAATTATTTCAGAGAACCTTTTTTGACAGATTGTTTGGCGCTTTTCTTAAGAAATCCATCTGTCAAAGTCTAAAAAGGTTTTCTTAAGAAATGTGTCTAAAAAAGTAAATCTTTTTAATAAAAAGTTGTTACAAAGATCTTTTTCTAAAGACTTGTGTCTCATAATTAAGCTTTTCCAAAGAATTTTATCTTACAAATATACTTTTTTTAAGAATTTTATCAAGTAAAGACCATATATCTAAAGAACAGGTCTTACAAATAATTTCCTAAACAAACAGCCCTCCGTTCATATTGTTCATGATGACAGATCCCATCTTGGTGTATTACAATCCGGGGGTAGATAGATGCTACCAATACCTCTAGTCGGCTGGGACTATAAATTGGTGTTTACAGTCTACTGTCTGGCCCAGTCCTTCCATAAATTGAAAAGAGGTCGAACCAGAGTAGCACATAATCTGGTACTACGGGTGGTTAGTTACCCGCAGGACTAAATCCTGGCTGATCAGTTGGTTAAGGTTCCTTCAGGATCCACGCGGGAAGTGTGAGTTGCTGTTAAAAGACTTATGTAAGGTAAAGTCAATATTTCGGAATAAGTTCAGTGCTGTTGCCGAAATAAAAGAGGAGTGACTGTGGAACTAAGCCTTCCTTCCTTATATATGTTCAGAGTATACTCTGTTCATATCAGAATTACCATAGTGTGTCACTGTGAGTAAAAACAAAGTCTCGGCATATTTAATGGATTCGTACTTCGTTCTACCCGTTACGTCTCTGGGTGCTGTTGCCGAATCAACAGACGCCATCCCATCTTCGTGGCTGTAAACGGAAGTGAAATTTTACATCTCGGAAGTTAAGCAACGGGGCAGCAATGGTCAGAGATTAGATAGATTAAGTACTTGAGCAAAGTGCTTGTACATGGTATATCCATGTAGCAGTGATGAGTTGTTTACATTTTACTCATCCAGTGGATGAAAAAGATCACCTGCCGTCAAGTGTCAGTTGTCCGACATTCATTTGTCACTTTATGACACTTTTCTTCAAAGAGTGAACATACAAAGAAACAAAAACCCTACAAGAAAAACTGGGTAAAAAGTAGGACAAGCATTTTTGTTAAGAAATCTATATTTTAGTGAGTATTTTCAAAAGAAAACTAATTCGCAAAGACATTTTTCTATAGAAAATAATCTCCAAAAGTAAAATTTTTATTACATATTGCCTTTAAACAACTTCCCTACATTTTTCCATACTTTTCTGTCAATCCTCGTTAATAGTTTATTAAAATTTCAATAACTTTAATCATTAATTCATATACATACATAAATAAATTTCCTTCTATTTATAAATATGAACACAGTTTTATAAATATACAATTTAAAATCTTTAGCTCGTGTTTAAAAATATATATTTTTTATATATTTAAAATAAATCTAAAAACAATATAACAAATCTATCCCGTGACACACACACACCACACTCACAAAACACATGTTTTGCTTAATGTCTCATATTTCCTTTAATGTTTCTCTGCTCCTTCTTGTTATACCCTACACCACTATAGTGGGGAGGGTATTATACGTTTGTGCTGATGTTTGTAACATACAAAAATATTGGTCCAATACCCACCTTAAAGTATACCGATCGATTCAGAATCATTTTTTGAGTCGATTAAGACATGTCCGTCCGTCCGTCTGTCCGGCTGGCTGGCTGTCCATGTAAACCTTGTGCGCAAGGTACAGGCCGCAATTTTCAAGATAATTTGATGAAATTTGGACCAAGCATGTTTGAAATGGTTGAAATCGGTCCATTATTTCACCTAGCCCCCATACAACCGTACCTCCCGATTTGAACTTTTTATGCCATAATTACGTCAAATATTCTGCTATATCTTTAAAAATTGGCACAAATAAGTTTTATATAAGTATAAATGACACTGCAGATTTTCGTAAGGATCGGCCTATATTTGACCCTAGCCCCCATACAAACCCCCCTTCAAAAAATGTCCAAAACGTGTAAAATTGACTTGTAACCATTTGTATCGCAATGAAACTCAACAAAACTAACTGTTATTTATAAATATATCCTTTTCCCAAATTAACCGAAGATCGGTCCATATTTGACCTATATAAAGCCTTATTTAGAAATTTTAGTTTTTTATTCAATAAATATTTTGGAATTATTGGAAATATTCAACATAAAAGTTTCTTTATAAAAAATAAAAATTTTATAAAAAGTAAAAATATACTCATGGTGTAGGGTATTATATGGTCGACCATGCCCGACTATACTTTCCTACTTGTTTGAGTTTTATTTTTAATTTCATTCATATTTTATTGTGAAAAAAACGAATCCTGTATAAACTAAGTCAAACTGACTGTCAAACGTTTTGAATATAATGATGTAAAAGTGACATTTAAACTAAAACAGCTGGCAGCTCTATTAAAAACAGTAGAAGAAAAAAGGAACAACAACAACTGTAGCTGACAAAAACATCATCAATATAATAATATTTATAACAGGAAGTAGGCAAAAAAGCATACGAAGCAATATAAGCAAAACCTATAAAAAGCTAAATAACGGGAATACAAGGGAAAACAAACAAGAGTAATACAACAACAAAAAACCCTCTACTCACAAAGATTTGACAATAATACCTTTTGAGAAGAAAACCCTAGACAGTCTGTCATAAACATAACAAATACACAGCACAGTAGTGCAAAAAATCGAAAAAAAAAAAACAAATCAAAATAAACTAATCTAATTGGAAATTAAAGAGAACACCATCTTTTAACTACAACTTAAATATTTATTAAAAATATTATTTATTTAAACAATAAAAGAAAGATAAAATATATAAAAACAAGATAATGTTTTAAGAGACAGACGAATATTTTAAAAATATATTGATTTATGTTGTTAAAATGATAATTCTTATCACATGTTTTTAATTCCTAAATAAATAAGGATTATTTATACTTGCGGTGAGTAACAATATGTTGAAGTTTATTAAAAAAAATAACAATTTTTGAAATTGACAAAAACATTTCTAAAGAATATTGTTTCAAACAAGGGACTTAAAAACAATTTTTTCTGAAATGAAAAGTAAAATGTTTTCTGAAGAAAATTTTATTAAGAAATTACCTTGTAAAGAAACTTTTCTGAAAAAATCTGTCTTCAAATGAAGCCTTTCTAAAGAAAAATATCTTGACAGGAAACTTTTCTTAAGATAAATGTCATCATAAAAATTGTTTTAAAGAAAATTATTTTCAAAAGAAACTTTTGTAAAAGTCTAACTGTCTCAACGAGAATCATTTCTAGAGAATAAAAAATACTGTCTTCACATAAACTTTTCTAAAGAAAACTTTTGTAAAAGTCTAAACGCATCAAATAGGAAAATTTTCTTCAAGATAAACGTTTCTTAAAGGTAGGAATTTGACAAGAAAGTTTTCTTAAAAAATGAGCTTGAAAGAAGCTATTCTATTCAATTTCTTTAGAAAACTGTCTTGACAAAAACTTTTTTAAAGAAAAATTGTTTTGACAAAAACTTGTTTAATGTAAACTGTCATATCAAAAAACATTTCTAAAGAAAACTTTCTTAACAAAAAACTTTTTACAGAAAATTCTTTTAAGAAAGAAATTTTTATAAAAATTTTCTTTAAAAGAAATGTCCTTGAAGAGAAAATTTGCTTAAAAATATGATTCAAAGAAACTTTTCTAAAGAACAGTTTTGACAAGACATTTTTCTAAAAGCTGTTTTGCCAAAGAACTTTTTATAAGAAATTGTCTTTAAGAGAAAGTTTTAAAGAAACTTTTCTAGAAACAGTTTTAACAAAATTTTTTCAGAAGAAAAATGTCTTGAGAAAAGTTTTTCTAAAGAAAAATATCTTAACAAAAACTTGTCATACAATGTCTTGACAAGTAACTGTTCTAAAGAGTTTCTCTTAAGAAAACTGTATTTTTAATGAAATTTTCTTAAGAAAACTTTTATAACGAGAATTTTTCTTAATAAAACTGTGATACCAAGAACTTTTCTTGGTATCACAGTTTTTGCCAAAAACTGTAATTTGTTGGTAGCACAGTTTATGGCAAAAAATGTCTTGTCAAGACTTGTCAAAAATATAAAGAACTTTTTTACAAAAATTGGTTTCCAGATAAAGTTCCAAAGAAACTTTTCTAATAAAAAGTTTTAACAAACAATTTTCTAAAGAAATATGTCTAGAGAAAAGTTTCTCTAAAGAAAAATGTCTTAACAAAAAATTTGTCAAAGGAATAATGTCTGGACAAGTAAATTTCCTTAAAAAAAATTCTCTTGAAAAGGGGTTTTTTAAGAAAACTGTATTGACAAGATCGTTTCTTAAGAAAAAAGCTGTGACAAGAAATCTTTTTGAGAAAAGCTTCTCTTAAGAAAATTGTCCTTGCAAGAAAATGTTCTTACTAAAATTGTCATAACAAGAAATTGTTTGACAAAAACAAGAATTTTTCTTAGGAAAATTGTCATAAAGAAGAACTTTTAAAAAAACTTTACTAATAATTTTTTTTAAGTTTTTAATTTGTCTTGAAAAGGGTTTTTTTTTTAAGAAAACTGTCTTGACAAGATCGTTTTTTAGGAAAAAGCTGTGACAAAAAACTCTCTTAAGAAATCTTTTTTGAGAAAAGCTTCTCTTAAGAAAAGTGTGCTTACAAGAAAATATTCTTAATAAAATTGTCATAAAAAGAAAATTTCTGACAAAAACTGTCATAACAAGAAATTTTCTGACAAAAACTGTTATAACAAGAAATTTTCTGACAAAAACTGTCATAACAAGAAATTTTCTAACAAAAACTGTTATAACAAGAACCTTTCTGACAAAAACTGTCATAACAAGAACTTTTCTTAAGGAAATTGTTATAAAATAGAACTTTTAAAGAAATTTTTGTTTCAAAAGAAACTTTTTTAATGAAAAAAATTTTTTTTTGTAAAAATTTTAAATTTTTTTTTAAGTTTCAATTTTTAGATAAATTTTTTAAATTTTAAGTTAATTTTATTTATAATAAAAAAATATTTTTCTATTTACCTGTTTTTTCCACAAGATATTTTGTGCGTTTTATTCCGTTATTTAGTACCACTGTAGCTTTCACAATAATTAGAGTTGCCAAATTGTACATTTATTATTTTTTATGACACTTTCACACTATTTGTTTTTTTGTATCGAATTTTATTTGTTTTTTATTAACAGGCAATTTCATTTATGTGAGTTTAATTTTTTACATATTTTTTAAAAAGAATAACTACAAAATAACATAAAATTTATAAAATTTTTTTTATAACAAATTAATTGTTGACATTTTTTCAACAACTGTCTAGTAATGTCAAAACAAGATTTTTTATAGTTTTTTAAATATTTTTTTTTTTGGTAACAAACTTGCTACTCACTACTAAGAACAACAAGAAGAATAATAAAAAAAATCCACAAGATAAAGATTAAATTTTGCTATTAAAAAAAGAACAACTACAAAATCTAATAAATTTAATCTTGTATTAAGAAATCAAATGTCAAACAAACACTTCAACATACATACATACACACATATGAACACAGATTACATTAATAAAATTTAATGTGTAAAAGAAAATCAAAAAAAAAACACAAAAAATAAGTAATAATGTTAAACAAAATATAATTAAAGTACAGAAATAATAAAACAAAAAACGGCTTTAACATTGGAATAATTAAATGAATGAATGCTGGGTTGTGTATTTACAAAAAAAATAAAAACAATCAGGGATTTAATGATGTCAATGGAGAGATTTTTTCAACAAATAAAGTGTTAGAAATTAGCGAGTTTTTAACTCGCAAGTAGTTTATTTAAACAAAATTACCTAAAAAGTGTTTTATTAAGACAAATGTCTTGTAGATAAGCGGCATTCTTTAAAAAAATCTTCAGAAAATGATGTTCTTAAGACAGTGTTCTTTAGAAAAGTTTATTGTAAAGACAAAACGCCTCGTGAAGACAGTTTTTTTTTTTTGAAAATTTTCTTGACAAAAATGTTTCTTTAGAAAAGAGCCTTGAAAAGGTATTCTTAATTAGAAAAGAGCCTTGAGAAGATCAATTTCCACAGTTTTCTTTTGAAAATTGCATTCAAAAGATTGTTTTTTTTTCAAGTCTGTTCTTAGTAAAGTTTTCTATAGAGAAATAAACTCTTTTGCTGACAGTTTTTTAGTATAGTGTCCTAAGCATACAGTTTCTTAAAACCATGATACACGTTTGTCAGATCTTACAAAGTTGTCAGTAAAATGTTTAGAAAATATCTAACAATCGTCTGAACTTACAATTTTTCTAAAGAATGTTTTTCTTTAGTCTCCTTTTAATAAAGTTTGTTGAGGTTTTTTTAGTTTAGTGTCCTAAAAAGACAGTTTCTTAAAGCCGTGATACACGGTTGTCAGATCTTACAAAAGTTGTCAAAAAATATCGCTCAATCGTCTGAACTTAAAATTTTTCTAAAAGTTGTTTTTTTTTAGTCTCCTGTTAGTAATGTTTTATATAGAAAAATTCCTTTGCTGACAGTTTTTTAGTAAAGTTTCCTAAACAGACAGTTTCTTAAAGCCATGATACACGGTTGTCAGATCTTATAAAGTTGTCAGTAAAATGTTTAGAAAATATCTAACAATTGTCTAAACTTACAATTTTTCTTTTGCTACGTTATCAAAAAGCCTTACTGACAATATCGCAAAACAAAATTTTGTAAATTGGCAGTGTTATTAGCAGGGAAACCGAAAACATGCTCTAAAAAAAGTGTTTTAAGCGCTTTAAATATGCCGTAAAAAACTCAAAATATGCTCTTAAAATTTAAAATATATGCTCCAAAAGTAAAATTTTTTATTATTTTTTAACATTGAAAAGCTCAAAAAGACTGAAATTGTAATGAAATAATAAATGTTTAATGTCATATTCTATATCCTACAACATTTTTTTATAAATGTTTTATCTCATAGTTTGAAGAACTAGTATAATAGAATTCCGTTTTACGTACAATAACTAACATGAAACCATTTGGTCCCCAAAAAACATATTTCAAACGACAAAGTTTGACACATTTCTTCCAATTGTATTCATAAACTGACATTTTAATCGGTGTTGTCATAAATTCCAATAATTAGTTTTTTAAACTATAAAAATGGATTGGTCTCATGAAATCAAAAGTAATCGGTTTTATGTCCGATTTAAAATATAATGCTTTATTGAATAAAAAACTTAACATAACGTTTTTTTTTCAAAATTGTGAAATAGGCTAAAAAAATTAAAAAAAAAAATAAAAAAATAGAATTTTATTTTTTTTTAAATAAAGTTTTGAAAAGAAAATTAAAAATGTATAAAAACGAAAAAAGCGAAAACATCAAAATATGCACTAAAAGAGTAAAATATGCTCTAAAAACTCGAAAATATGCCTTAAATATGCTAAAAAGTCAAATCATGCAAAATTATGCTCTTATGGGTAAAATATGCAAAAATATGCTCTAACAAATCGATGCCAAAATTCTCAAATTAGTCTGAAACGTGTAAGTATCTTATCCATGAGTCCATACGACGCACCACAAAAAACATGCATTTGCATATTTTGGTTTCCCTGGTTATTAGACATTTTCTTCACATTTTACTGCCAACGTTGTAAGATCTAACAACCGTGTATATATAGCATTAGAAAATTGTCTTGAATAGTCAGTTTTTTTAAGAAAATGCTCTTGTACAGACTGTTTTTTTTATGCCAGATGTACACAAAGTATTACGTGCTTTTCATACCTACTTCGCATTCTACGCTTTAAGTTACATGAGAAACTTTTTAAGCGTCAATTTTATATTTTATTTTAAAACACTTCGAATGCCTTTCATGTGGCGACAGTTTTTCTTTAGAAAAGTGGTTGTACAGACAGTTTTTTTCGAAAAGTTTCTTGAGCAGTTTATTTCTAATTTCTTTCAAGAAATTTTTTTATGCAGTCAGTTTTCTTAAAAAATCTGTTTGATATAAACAGTTTTCTTTAAAAATTTATTTTTCATTAGAAAAGTTTATTGTACAGACCGTTTTTTTCCGAAATTTCTTGTACAGAAAATATTCTTTCGATAAGAGTATTGTACAGAAATTTTTCTTTAGTTTAGATAGTTTTTATTAGAAAACTTTATTGTACAGACAGTTTTCTTTTGAGGAATGTTTTGTACAAAAAGTTTTCTTTATAAAGATTGTTGTACAAATAGTGTTTTCTAGAATAGTGTCTTGTACAGCCCGTTTTATTTGAAAAAGTCGTAAAGTTTTCTTTAAAAAAGTTAATTTTCAAAACTGCTTTTTATTTTCGCTAAAACAATTTTCTTAAGAAAAGTTTCAAATCACGGCAATTTTAATAAGAAAAATTAGTAATTTTCAGAAAAGTTTCAGACGGGTTTCTTTAAAAAACTGTTTTTTTTTTATTTGGAACAGTTTCTTTTCGAAGCAGTTTTCTTTTAAAATTTTTGGTCAAAAGAGTTTTCTTAAGAATAGTTTCAAATCAGGGCAGTTTTCTTTAGAAAAATGGTTTTAGAGAAGTTACGTATCACGACAGTTTTTTTACAATCAAAACAATTTTCTTTAAAAAAAAAGTTTTCTGTTTCTTTAGAAAAGTTTATTTTAACAGATTTATTAAGAAAAGTTTCACGTTGCATCAGTTTTCCTTAAAAAAATTTCTACTTAAGAACGTTTTTTTTAAATGGTTTAGGGAAAGTTTTTTGCAGACCGACAGTTTTCCTTAATAAATTAAAATTTTTATTTAGAAGTCTTCCTTATTAAGATTCTTTTTATTAAAATTTTACACTCATTTTCCACACATAATTCCTTACAATAAACCATTAATAACTTTATAAAGCATTTATGAATATGGGTGTTACTGTTTTACCTAATTTCCTTAGCTTTAAGTATAATCCGTTATTTTTTTCAGCGATTTGCAGTAATTTATTCAATTGAGAAAGTTGGCAACATTGCTATTAAATCCACACACATTTACATAAAAAATGGGGAAAAAACACACACATAAAATAGAAGGAATAAAGTAATAAAAACAAAATAATGAAAAAAGACACATAAAATTTTAATTTAAGCCCGTTTTTTTTTTTTTGTTACAATTCACATTTTCTTTATAAAAATCAAAAAAAGATTAATTAACATTTCACATTATTACATACATATGTATGTATGTGTGTATAATGTATGTTTGCCTGAGTTTGTTGGTTTGTTTTTTTTTTTATTTTTCTTGTTTTTCCTTTAAACACTCTTTCCAATTTAATCACTTGTTTTTATGGCAAATTTCTTATGATTTTGAATTTCTTTGGTTTTTAATGAACAAAAAAAAAACACTATTCCTAAAGGGATAATTATGTATATTTTATTTTGTTTTTTCACATTTTCTTGTTATTTATTTGTTGTTGTCAGGTGTCACTTAATGATTTTCTATTTTAATATTTTACCTTTTATGTTATTATAAAGAAATTTTATACATTTTTTTATAAAAGCGTGCCCTTTTTTTGCATTTTATTCACTAATATTCTATGAATTGTAGTTGTTGTTTTTTTTTGCTAATATTTACACTTTTTCTTCTTAGCTTATACATCAATAATAGTAATTTGATTTTTACACATAATTCAGTTATAAACGTAGGCGTACATAATTTTTTTTATCTGCTTTTATTTTAAACACTTATAAAAACCAAAGTAACATTTTTATAAAACCCAAAAAAGAAACGAAGAAAATATCTCTATAAAAACACGTCTCACTAAACGAAAATCTACTGAAAAACTGGTTTTATTATCTCTTTTGGGTTGATTTTCTTTATTGGTTTTTTAGTACGGCTGCTTTATGTTGTTGCTAGTTTTAGAACAAGGTTTAAAAAAAAGGTTTTATTTTGTGTTGAAAACATATGGCAAGGCTTTTAGGAGGATAGAAATCAACTCTGTTGTAATGAGAGTGACAAGCAAATAGAGATGCCAGATGTTATATATCATAAAAAATATACTAAATATAAATAGTAAAAGCAATAAATTAGGTTTTATTTTCGTTTTTTAGAAATTTAAGAGTTTTTTTATAGAAACTTTTTAAAATTTATATAAATTTGTCTTGTAGCGTTACTAACTGACTGATTCATCATCGCACAGCCCAAACGGCTGAACCTAAAATGAATGAAATTTTGGCAGTAGATGTCTTTTTGGCCATGTAGATCCACTAAGGAGGGATTTTTGGAAATTTGCATATTTACGGGTAAAAAGGGGAATAAACGGGTAAAACAGGGTTTCTTAAATATCTTACATAATATTAGTGATAAAAGAAAAATTTTAAATGCACCTGTATCTACTCTTAAAATGAGCAGATGGGTGTCTGGTACTATTTTGAAATTCGTACTTTTAAGGGATAAAAATGTGTAACAAAGGTGATTTTGGTACCTTTTTCAGCCTTTTATAACTTTTAAACTAATTAACATAATCAAATTTTTCTAAATATTTTGGATACATCTCTCAAAATTATGAGACACCTGTTTCGTACTTTTTTTAAAATTCAGACCTTTTTGGTGTAAAAGGGACAAAACTGTATTTATGGTACTTTTTTTTTTTTGGCACATTAAGAAAACTTTTTCGGTTTATTGAATTATTCATATTAAATTACGGACTAACTCTGTAATATTTATTGTAATAAAATTTTTGCTATTTTACTGGGTAAAAAAGTACCAAAAAGGGGAAAAACGGGAAATTTAATTTTATTCAAACTCATTAGTTCAATTTTTATAAAATATAAAAAAGTAGTATATTTACTCACATAAAATAAGCTGTTGGTATATTATTTTGGAATTCGAGTACTAAGGCCTATATAGGACCAAATTCAAATAAATTGTTTGGTACTTTTTGAAAGCACTATTTTTCTGGAACAAATGAATGCATGTTTGAATTATCTGTGATATGTAGAATAAAATACGGAACATTTTGTAAACTTTATTCTCGAAAAAGTATATTTCTAAGCAAAAAGGGGAAACATTGTACTCTTTTTATTAGTACTTTCCACATAGGTAAAATTAATTCCATTTTTGGTACTATTTCTTCCTTCAAATGTTACTCTATGTATTTTCTTTAATATGAACTGAAAACACATGATTATACGATCCTTTAAGAGACAACTTTTTAGTACTTTTTATCTCATAAATTGTACTTTTTTAATTTTCTAAGATATTCAACCTAGGAACATTAATTTTAACATACATGGTCTTGACTGAATAATATTCTGGAAGTGGGAAATATTTGGTACTTTTCTATTATTCAAATGGATTCTTTATAATGGTTAACCGGAACACACGGTCCTTATTAAATGAGAATTTATTGAAAGAGATCTATGTTTTTCGTTTCGTTTTTCCGATGGTACTTTTTAATATTTTTTCGATATTGAACATAGTTAGGGTAGCGAAGCATCCAGGGTATGCTAGTGTTATGTTAAAATGGAAAAAATAGAAAATAAAACTTAATTAAATAAATCTTCTTAAAGAATAATAAAATATTATAAAATATTTTTGAAAAAAACTTAAAAATTATATTAAAAAAGCATTTCATGTTTACAATATAATAATTATAATATATTAATAAACTTGTAGAAAGTCGTAAAGTCGACTATTTGCTAACACTACAGAAACTCTCGGCCTCACGTCAAATTAACTAATCAAACTGCCATTTTGTTTGATACAATTATAAACAATAACAAACCAACAAATTGAAGATAATTTGATAAATGTACGCGTAATAATAAACGGATATTGAAAGAAAAAAATGAAAAACAAAAAATTTATACTAGAATTTATTGATGTTTATCGTAATCTGCCCGCTTTATGGCAAACTAAGTGCAAGGAATATTACAATAAAAAGGAAAAAGATCTTCAGTACAAGATACTGCTACAAAAATATCGAGAACTAGATCCAAAAGCCGAGAAAAAAGATGTTGCAATGAAAATTAACTCCTTAAGAACGGCCTATAGAAAGGAATTAAAACGTATTGAAAAATTAGAGGAATTAGGAACGAATAGCGTTGGTGAAACGGAATCAAATTTGTTTTTCTTCGAAGCATTAGATTTTATACGTGAAAGTTTAAAGCCAAATGTATCACAAATGATAGCAGGAGATGGTGATGAAAATGAAGTAGAGGTAAGCTATAATACCTATTTAAGAAGTAAGTATTCTTGAAGAATGTTCTAACTTATTACGAAAAATGATTAGACTATAGATTACAATGTAGTCCAGACCATTGATGATACTGCAGACCATAGAATAGTATATTGACTAGACTATAGATTAGACAATAGACTACTCTATAGATTCGGCTAATATATGGACTACACTTTAGACTATTGACCATGGAATAGACTATAAACTAAACTACACTATAGACTAGACTATAGACCACAGTGTGGGCCATAGAGTAGACTATTGACTAAACTATAGACTAGTCTTTAGACTACATTATATACTAGACTATAAACTGCGCTATAGACTAGATTATAGACGACCATAGGCTAGGCTAATAGCTAGACTAATGACTACTCTTTAGACTACACTATAAACTAAACTAGACACTATTGTCTGTAAACAGTAGAATACACTATAGACTAGATTATAGATACCCCACAGCACTATAGTGGGGAGGGTATTATACGTTTGTGCTAATGTTTGTAACATACAAAAATATTGGTCCAATACCCATCTTAAAGTATACCGATCGATTCAGAATCATTTTTTGAGTCGATTAAGACATGTCCGTGAGTCCGTCTGGCTGGCTGCCTGTCCCTGTAAACCTTGTGCGCAAGGTACAGGCCGCAATTTTAAAGATAATTTGAGGAAATTTGGACCAAGCATGTTTTTGGGCTCAGGGACGAAGCCTATTGAAAATGGTTGAAATCGGACCATTTTTTCACCTAGCCCCCATACAACCGTACCTCCCGATTTGAACTTTTTATGCCATAATTACATCAAATATTCTGCTATCTCTCTAAAAATTGGCACAAATAAGTTTTATAGAAGTATAAATGACACTACAGATTTTCGTAAGGATCGGCCCTTATTTGACCCTATCCCCCGTATACAAACCCCCCCCTCAAAAAATGTCTTAAACGTCTATAATTGACTTGTAACCATTTGTATCACAATGAAACTAAACAAAACTAACTGTTATTTAGAAATATATCCTTTTCCCAAATTTACCGAGAATCGGCCCTTATTTGACCCATATAAAGCCTCAATTTGGAAAATTTAGTTTTTTTTATCAATAAATTGCTTAAATATTTTGGAATTATGGTATTATTCAACATAAAAGTTTCTTTATAAAAAAAAAAAATAATAAAAACTTAAAAATATACTCATGGTGTAGGGTATTATATGGTCGGCCATGCCCGACTATACTTTTCTACTTATTTTACTATAGATTACATTATAGACGACAATGTTTACCATAGATTACACTATAGAAGTGATTATCTGAAAATATACATACATATGTAGTTACTTAATTTGCAATTTGCCACAAGACTTTGCCTTCATTATTAAAATAACTGCAAAATTGTTCTCGCACTAATTGAGCACTACTTGTTGCATTTCTACAATGAGTTCTTTGCAACGGTGTAGAAAGATGATAGTTAACTGATTCTACACAAATACCATTCTGCTTCATCTTTCGCAGCCAAAAATTATGTAAATAACAACAAGTTAAAATAATAATTTGAACTTTTTCCGGTGCTAGACCAATTGTTCTTTGTAAAACTTTAAATCGTGAAAGTAATATGTTAAAAGCATTTTCCGCAATACGTTGGGCGCAGCTAAAACGATAATTGTAAATACTTTCCTCTTCGCTTAGATACAATTGTGAATATGATGTTAGGATATTATTGGTTAGTTGAAAACCACTATCACCAACAAAAACATAAGGTAATTCCTGTTCGCTTGATGGTAAAATGCCCGATTTTGGTAGATTTAATCCATTTTCAGTTAATGTCCTTACAAATGTTGTATTGCCATAACCATCGCATACTGCGCCATTTGTGTCAACATCCACCATTATGAATTCATAATTTGCATCTACTATTGCCATTAGGACTAGGCTAAAGAATTTTCTATAGTTATAGTAATTTAAGGCAGTAGATTTTGTTGGTTTTCTTATTGGTATGTGTTTTCCATTGATTACACCTAAACAATTGGGAAAATTTGAATTGTGATAAATGTTTGCTGCATGTTTCTTCCACTCATCTTTGTTGGACGGCAGCTGTGAAGAATTAGATGAGAAATGAGAAATTATCCTTAAAAGTATCAAAATATTATATAAATAATACTTTTTCAGAATTTAAAATGGCTTTAATCTTGTTGATAGAATAGCATTTGTCTTGTGAAGACTGTTTTTTATACCCTTCACCTTCGTGAGTTTGTCATTCCGTTTGTAATTTCTATAATATAATTTTTCGACCCTATAAAGTATATATATTCTGGATCCTTATAGATAGCGGAGTCGATTAAGCCATGTCCGTCTGTCTGTTGAAATCAGTTTTTAGAGGTCCCCAGATATCGGCGAGATCCGAATCATCAATAATTCAGTTAGACATGCTTTCGAGAAGATCGCTATTTAAAATCAGCAAAATCGGTTTATAAATAACGGAGATATGAGCAAAAATCTGAGACAACCTCTGAAAATTTCATAAAATAATACCCACATTTTTTTCATGCTTTGTTAAAAAAGCAACAACACTGTGAATTGGATAAAGATGTACATGTGCGTGTAGGTTGTAGAGTGACGATTGACTTCCTCGTAGGACAAGCCCATGTTAAAATGGTCGGTTACCTGGGTAGTCAGTTGGCTAGGGGCCACCACAAATGGTAGGTTAAGTGGTCAGTTCAGGACTGTCCCGTCGAACTGCTGGGGAGATGTATTTGGTTTTATTCAGCTGTGTACTTTTTTTGTATGTTTGCATGATGTTGTGTTCTCACGAAGGTAAGTGGGTATAACAAGAACAAGGAGATAAAGCAGTAATGTGTTGGTAATACAGCTCATATTTGTTTAAGGGTGGTAATACAGTTTGACGGTGGTATTACAGTACAACGGTTAATATTTCTTTCTGCTACAGTTTATATTTGTTTGTGTGTATGTTATATGTGACATGTGTGCAGAGATACAAAAGAAATAAAAACTGTTTTTTAAGACATACTTGGTGAAGGGTATATAAGATTCGGCACAGCCGAATATAGCACTCTTACTTGTTTTCTTATAAGAAATGTTTTGTACAGATAGTTTTCTTTTGAAAAGAGCATTTAGAAAATATCTTGTCTGGAAAGTTTTCTATATTAGAAAAATATGTTTATGAAGTCAGGTTTGGAAGTATCTTGTAAAGAAAGGGATTTTTTTTATTAAAGTGTCTTATAATTGTTAAAATATATTTCCACTGTTTTTCTTTTTACAGAATAACATAAAACGTAAAAAACGTAAAGCAGATCCGGCTGAAGAATTAATGATTTTGGCAGCAAAACGTCTCAGTCAACCACCAGACGAATGTGATAAAATTATCGAAAGTTGGGCTGTTAAATTTAAAAATATGAGTCCAAAACAAAGACTTTATGCGGATAAGTTTATAAATGAAATTCTTTTTGAAGGTCAACTGGGAATGTTGCATAGAAATTCGATGATATTAAATGTTTTAGATGATTGTACAATTGAAGAGAAGCATATAATGTAATATAATTACATATGTACATACATATAAGCATATATACATATGTATGTATGTGTGTACATGTACAATAATTTAGCATATATAATATGAAAAAAAGTTTAAGTTTTATTAAATAAACATTAAAGATTACTGCAAATAAAATTTTCTTTACCTTTATATAATTAGCTAATGTATTGTTTATTTCGTTGCATGTTTCCAAAACAATTCGTCCTATAGCACGTTCCGATATATAGCTAATACTTTTTAAATCTGCAAATGATTTGCCTGTAGCCAGATAATATAAAGTTATCGTTAAACGTTGAGCCGGTGAGATGGCCTCGCGCATTTGTGTATCTTGTTTTTGTATTTTAGGTCCAACTAATGTTAAAATTTCCTCAAAGGAATCTTCATCTATGGCAAAATCACCAGTCGTACCCATTTTCAGTTCATTAAGCAGTGTTTCATGCGTAAATTGATTTCTTTTCCTAAAACATTCTTTCATCCAAAGACGCTTTCTTTTTTTCTGTTGTTTTTGTTTAATAGCTTGGGCGAGTGCAATAGCTATGCAATACTCTTCGGTTCGATTCATATTTTTAAAGATAAATACAAATTTTTATGAAATAAAAAATAATTAAATATTAAGCGTCCGGCAAACATATGATTTTTGTTTGTAAACAAAATTTTTCAATTTTAAAGTGTTGCCATATTGTTTTATTCCTCTTTGTACAATATGGCTTTTAGATATTCTCTCATATGATTAATGTCTTGACATGGTTTTAGAAAAAAATGTTTAAACAAGAATTAAAACAAAATTTTCAACAGAAACTGCCCTTGTGATGGCGTTTTGAAGACTTCAAAGCCAAATAAATCTCTTCCAGTGACGTTGTTTTTCTACGGCAAATACCTTGATTTTCAACTTTCTAATGAAAACCTTTTGAATAAAGAAACTTTCTAATGGAAACTAATTGAAGTGACACTCTTCTAACGAAAACAAGACTGGTTACTAAAGTTGACTACATATATAGTATTAAAAAAGATTTGCCGATCGTGAAAGTAAACTATCTTCACAAGAAACTGTTCTAAGAAAACAGCATTTGCAAAAAAACTAAAGAAAACTGTCCAAACATGACACTTTTCTAAGAAAATTACAACTTTTATTCAAAAAATTAATAGATATTTTAATAAATATTCAATAACATTTCTAAAAATAAAAAAACTTTGCCAACTTTTTTCCATTTTTTTTTTTTTCATTTTATTAAAAGAATTCCTGCGTTTTTTTAGAACCACTAGCTAAAATGAAAAATCGCTACATTACACTAAAGAGTTGCCCATTACATTGCAGAACTAAACTATTTGCTTTGCAAATGCAACACTGTTTACACGGTAAGATTTTTTTTAGTAGAAGGTGACAACAAACTGGTGCCGACAAACGTAAACTACTATTTCAAATATGTTTTAGAAATTTTCAACGATAGAAAACTGTGAATGAATTTGATTCTCACAAACAAAACGAAAAGGCAAAAAAAAGAACACTATAGCCAAATACAAATGCATGACAAAACAACCTACATAACACAAACTTAAAACACTAAATTATAAGAAAATCCTAATGGGTATCACAGAAATTATAAAATTTAACAAAACCTTAGTTAAATTTTGGGCCGGACCAATTTCTAAAAGTACATTATATCCCACTTTGCATAATAAAAAACATTTTACAGTTCTCAGCTAAATTAAAACACAAAATGTTATGAATTAAACAAAATATGACAAAAGATTTCAAGCCGTCTAAGGATGAAAAATTTACGGCGTTTTTTGAAATTCCTTCGACGGCTACACTAAGTCGGCTTTAAGCCGAACCGGCGTAGGTCTCTGTAGGTGACACATAAAAAATTGCGTTGATTTCCCACAAAAAAAAGAACAGATTATTTTAAAGAAATCTACAATTTTTTAATATTTTTCGTTGTTTTTATTTAAAATTTTATAGAAAAAATATTTTAGTATTAATCAGTATTGTTTAAAATTTGTAAAAAAAAAACACAACAAAAAGGAAAAGTTGAAATGCCAAGAAAACAGTCTGGAGAAACTTTTCCTTGTTAATAAGAAAAAAAAAACGAAAGAAAAAAATTCTCACTCACGTACAGACGACAATTTATGCAAAAAATTGTTGCATGTTGAGGTGGAAAAACTACTAAAGTAAAGAAAAAATTATAGTGGAAAAGCAAACTAAAGGAAACCGTAGTTGTTGGTGAAAGATTAAAGAGAAAATAAAATAGTTAAAAAAAAACAAAAAATAATGTAAGTTTAAAGTTGTTTGGTGATTAAATAATTTTTAAAATTACAAAGGAATATATTTTTAGTTGTAAATTGTTAAATGATAAATAAACTTTGTGCTAATTATATTGTGAGTAATGTTTTAGTTGGTAAAAATTTTCAGTTTAATTTTGTCATTGTTGGAATTTTTGACAACCACTTGTTGAGTTTTCTTTAACAAATTTTCTTTGTTTACATTTTTGTTTGTTGGAAAAAAAGGGAGGATGCTGTTATTTGTTAACCTAAAATTTTTAAAGTTGCCAGATTGTTAATTTTTTGCTAATATGCCGGATAATATACCCACCGGTATATTCGGTTTAGAAATAGTATTTTGTAGAACAAATCTAATTAGTTTTGTCAAAATTGGATTTCTTTTAAAATAAAAGGAGTGTCTTGAACTAGGGTTCTATAAATCGGCTTTCGAATAATCGAACAATCGACTTTTTGTCGAAAAAAATCGAAAAGTCGAAGTCGACTATTTTGTTCCAAAAACGTCGATAACTCGACTATCGTCTATGAAAAAAGTCGAAAAGTCGACTTTGTAAATAAAAGTCGAAAAAACTCGAAAAGTCGGAAAGTCGAAAAAAGTCGGAAAAAGTCGAAAAGTCGGAAAAAATCGAAAAAAGTCGAAAAATCGAAAAAAGTCGAAAAAATCGAAAATTCGGAAAAAAGTCAAAAAAAGTCGGAAAAAGTAAAATTTTTTTTAAGTAGAAATTTGTAACCGATTATGGCCAACAGGCTAGGTTAATTTTGAAAATAAATTAAATTAAATTTAATTAAATTAAATAAAAAAAGTCGAATATATTCGAAAAGTCGGAAAAATTCGAAAATAATCTAAAAAGTCGAAAAGTCGGAAAAAGTCAAAAATAGTAAAAAAGTCGGAAAAAGTCGAAAAAAGTCGGAAAAAGTCGAATAAAGTCGAAAAAAGTCAAAAAGTCGGAAAGTCGAAAAGTCAACTATTTATTAAATATTAAAAGTCGAAAATTCGAAAAATCGACTTTTAATAAAATGAAAAAAGTCGAAAAATCGACTTTTAACTAAATGCAAAAAGTTGAAAGTCGAAAAGTCGACTTTTTAAAAAATGCAAAAAGTCGAAAAGTCGACTTTTCATAAAATGCAAAAAGTCGAAAAGTAGACTTTTCGTTTCAACTATAGAACACTATCTTGAACTGGCTGACAGTTTTCTTTAGAAAAATGTTTTGCCCATAGAGTTTTCTAAAGTAATGTTTCTTGTACAGAAGGAAACTCCTATAGGGTTTTCTATATAGAAGTTTGTTGCCAAGACAATTTTTTTTCAGAAAAGTATCTTGTCTACACAGAAGTACTTGCTTTGACAGTTTTCTTTAGAAATGTATCTTGTACAGACAGTTTTCTTTAGAGAAGCTTTTAGTAATCAAGTTATCTTTAGAAATTTGACATTTGAAGGCTTTTTTATACAGAAAAGTTTAGAAAAGAGTCTTGTACAGAATGTTCTCTTAAAAAAATTATTTTTAATTCATACATTTTCTTTAAATCTTAGTTTCTTATAAATTTTCTTAAATCTTATTTTTTATTTACAGTTCTTTATTTTAAGTTTTAATAAAAAGTGCATGTTTCAAAATAAAAATCTTTAGTTTAATTACTACGTTTATAATTTACTATTTAAATATTTTCACAATACATATTACAAACAAAAATACCGTTAAACAAACTTTCATAATTTAAACATATACACACACTCACACACAAAAAACCAATGCAGAAAATGCCCTCACAAATACTACCAGATGGCGATGGTGCTGGTAATGAAATTAAAGTTAAAACTGCCTACAGTGGTGAGGTAATGATCAGTTATATTAAGGAGAACATAACCTATGAAGAATTGTGCTATGAAATACGTAAAAATTGTCGTTTTTCATTGGATCAAGTGAGTTTGTATATCATTTGTTATTAAAGTTTCAATTGAAAAAAATCTTATTATAATATTGTTTATTTTGTTAAAGCCTTTCACCATTAAATGGGTGGATGAGGAACATGATCCTTGTACAATATCAACACAAATGGAATTGGATGAAGCCATACGTTTATATGAAATGAATCATAATCCAGAGTTGTTAATACATGGTAAGTGTGAAAGGTTATAAGTTAAGGTTTGTTTATTTGAAATTCGAAAACAAAACTAAAAAAAGAGAGAAAACGAGTTTTAGTACTAAGTTAGAAAATGCCTTAAATAAACAGATGTTCCTTAGAACTGAACTAGAACAGACTTAGAACTGAACTAGAACTGAACTAGAACTGAACTAGAACTGAACTAGAACTGAACTAGAACTGAACTAGAACTGAACTAGAACTGAACTAGAACTGAACTAGAACTGAACTAGAACTGAACTAGAACTGAACTAGAACTGAACTAGAACTGAACTAGAACTGAACTAGAACTGAACTAGAACTGAACTAGAACTGAGCTAGAACTGAACTAGAACTGAACTGAACTAGAACTGAACTGAACTAGAACTGAACTGAACTAGAACTGAACTAGAACTGAACAAGAACTGAACTAGAACTGAACTAGAACTGAACTAGAACTGAACTAGAACTGAACTAGAACTGAACTAGAACTGAACTAGAACTGAACTAGAACTGAACTAGAACTGAACTAGAACTCAACTAGAACTGAACTAGAACTAAACTAGAACTGAACTAGAACTGAACTAGAACTGAACTAGAACTGAACTAGAACTGAACTAGAACTGAACTAGAACTGAACTAGAACTGAACTAGAACTGAACTAGAACTGAACTAGAACTGAACTAGAACTGAACTAGAACTGAACTAGAACTGAACTAGAACTGAACTAGAACTGAACTAGAACTGAACTAGAACTGAACTAGAACTGAACTAGAACTGAACTAGAACTGAACTAGAACTGAACTAGAACTGAACTAGAACTGAACTAGAACTGAACTAGAACTGAACTAGAACTGAACTAGAACTGAACTAGAACTGAACTAGAACTGAACTAGAACTGAACTAGTACTGAACTAGTACTGAACTAGAACTGAACTAGAACTGAACTAGAACTGAACTAGAACTGAACTAGAACTGAACTAGAACTGAACTAGAACTGAACTAGAACTGAACTAGAACTGGACTAGAACTGAACTAGAACTGAACTAGAACTGAACTAGAACTGAACTAGAACTGAACTAGAACTGAACTAGAACTGAACTAGAACTGAACTAGAACTGAACTAGAACTGAACTAGAACTGAACTAGAACTGAACTAGAACTGAACTAGAACTGAACTAGAACTGAACTAGAACTGAACTAGAACTGAACTAGAACTGAACTAGAACTGAACTAGAACTGAACTAGAACTGAACTAGAACTGAACTAGAACTGAACTAGAACTGAACTAGAACTGAACTAGAACTGAACTAGAACTGAACTAGAACTGAACTAGAACTGAACTAGAACTGAACTAGAACTGAACTAGAACTGAACTAGAACTGAACTAGAACTGAACTAGAACTGAACTAGAACTGAACTAGAACTGAACTAGAACTGAACTAGAACTGAACTAGAACTGAACTAGAACTGAACTAGAACTGAACTAGAACTGAACTAGAACTGAACTAGAACTGAACTTGAACTGAACTTGAACTGAACTAGAACTGAACTAGAACTGAACTAGAACTGAACTGGAACTGAACTAGAACTGAACTGGAACTGAACTAGAACTGAACTAGAACTGAACTAGAACTGAACTGGAACTGAACTAGAACTGAACTAGAACTGAACTAGAACTGAACTAGAACTGAACTAGAACTGAACTGGAACTGAACTAGAACTGAACTAGAACTGAACTAGAACTGAACTAGAACTGAACTAGAACTGAACTAGAACTGAACTAGAACTGAACTAGAACTGAACTAGAACTGAACTAGAACTGAACTAGAACTGAACTAGAACTGAACTAGAACTGAACTAGAACTGAACTAGAACTGAACTAGAACTGAACTAGAACTGAACTAGAACTGAACTAGAACTGAACTAGAACTGAACTAGAACTGAACTAGAACTGAACTAGAACTGAACTAGAACTGAACTAGAACTGAACTAGAACTGAACTAGAACTGAACTAGAACTGAACTAGAACTGAACTAGAACTGAACTAGAACTGAACTAGAACTGAACTAGAACTGAACTAGAACTGAACTAGAACTGAACTAGAACTGAACTAGAACTGAACTAGAACTGAACTAGAACTGAACTAGAACTGAACTAGAACTGAACTAGAACTGAACTAGAACTGAACTAGAACTGAACTAGAACTGAACTAGAACTGAACTAGAACTGAACTAGAACTGAAGAAGAACTGAAATAGAACAAGAACTGTTCTAGGTTTCTCCAAGTAAAAGCAAACATTATTTTCTTAAGTTTAATATAAGATATGTTTGAATTTTATTTGAGAATTCATAAAATTTTATTAAAATTGTCACGATTTCCTTATTGCCAAACAACATTTCCTTTCCAGCAATAAGAAACTTTTCCGCTTTATGACATGTGTGTTAGCGAAAAAATTAAAAACTTTTCTCAAAACTTTTTATTTACAATTTTAAGCGTAATTTAATTTTCTACTTATTAACAAAAAAACATATCAAGATAAAAGCCAGAGTTGCTAACAGATTTCTATACATTTGATACTATTTTTTCGTTATTATAGTGAAAACATATAAAAACTTACTTTTTACTAAATATCTATAGAAAAACAAACAAAAAATCACACTTTAATGGTTTTTACTAAAATCACAATTTATGCATGACTACGAAAGATGTACATATGTATGTGTATGTAAATATACATGCATACATTCTCTTTATATACAAATACCAGCAAAATACCAACAAATATAACAGATAAAAATGTATGTGAAAGAAAAACTATTGTGGTCCGTTAGACAATGAAGCAAACGTGCAGTACATTGTAGTTTTTATATCCTGATTTTTTTTGCATCAACTCACATGTTAACTCTCTTTTAGTCTTAATATGTATGAGTGTGTGTGTAATTTTTTATATATGTATTGTATACTGCTCAAGCTGCTGGTTCCTAGTTGCTGGATGCGGAAATGCGTCTGATGGTGATGATTATTCTTACTATTATGATGATATACTTAGTAGAAGCTTAGTAGGAAGCTTCATTCTTTCTACACAGATATTATTTTATGGTCCTGCTTTAGTTATTTTTTTTTATTGTAGTGATTTTGTATATTTATTCTAATCAGCAAAAACTCTAGTATGTTTTTGTTACTTTACTCTACAACAACTCTAATGTGGCTTAAAACAATAGATTATAAACCATAATGCTAAGTGTAACTAAAAACTAGTTAAAACAATAGAATTTTTGTGGGTCTTAAAAGAATTTTAACTTTTCAACATATTACTTTCTGTTGGGTTTTTTAGATGGTTGACTTTATTGAGAGTTTTTGTATGTAATTTTAATTCTGTTGTTAACTTGTTTAAGTCTCTTAATAAAACACTTTAATTTTCTTATTTTCTTGCAATACTTTTTAACCCGAATTATTATATTTTCGGAATAAATTATTAATTTTAATGATATGAAATTATAATGAAAGCAGCAAAGCAGCTTTATAAGGTTTAAGGATAATTTGTATGTAAAGTAGAGAAAGGAAGGCAAATTCATAATTAAATAAAATAAAGAACTAAAACAAGTCTAACATAGAACTAGAACAGAACTAGAGCAGAACTAGAACAGAACTAAAACAGAACTAGAACAGAACTAGAACAGAACTAGAACAGAACTAGAACAGAACTAGAACAGAACTAGAACAGAACTAGAACAGAACTAGAACAGAACTAGAACAGAACTAGAACAGAACTAGAACAGAACTAGAACAGAACTAGAACAGAACTAGAACAGAACTAGAACAGAACTAGAACAGAACTAGAACAGAACTAGAACAGAACTAGAACAGAACTAAAACAGAACTAGAACAGAACTAGAACAGAACTAGAACAGAACTAGAACAGAACTAGAACAGAACTAGAACTAGAACAGAACTAGAACAGAACTAGAACAGAACTAGAACAGAACTAGAACAGAACTAGAACAGAACTAGAACTAGAACAGAACTAGAACAGAACTAGAACAGAACTAGAACAGAACTAGAACAGAACTAGAACAGAACTAGAACAGAACTAGAACAGAACTAGAACAGAACTAGAACAGAACTAGAACAGAACTAGAACAGAACTAGAACAGAACTAAAACAAAACTAGAACAGAACTAGAACAGAACTAGAACAGAACTAGAACAGAACTAGAACAGAACTAGAACAGAACTAGAACAGAACTAGAACAGAACTAGAACAGAACTAGAACAGAACTAGAACAGAACTAGAACAGAACTAGAACAGAACTAGAACAGAACTAGAACAGAACTAGAACAGAACTAGAACAGAACTAGAACAGAACTAGAACAGAACTAGAACAGAACTAGAACAGAACTAGAACAGAACTAGAACAGAACTAGAACAGAACTAGAACAGAACTAGAACAGAACTAGAACAGAACTAGAACAGAACTAGAACAGAACTAGAACAGAACTAGAACAGAACTAGAACAGAACAGAAACTAGAACAGAACTAGAACAGAACTAGAACAGAACTAGAACAGAACTAGAACAGAACTAGAACAGAACTAGAACAGAACTAGAACAGAACTAGAACAGAACTAGAACAGAACTAGAACAGAACTAGAACAGAACTAGAACAGAACTAGAACAGAACTAGAACAGAACTAGAACAGAACTAGAACAGAACTAGAACAGAACTAGAACAGAACTAGAACAGAACTAGCACAGAACTAGAACAGAACTAGAACAGAACTAGAACAGAACTAGAACAGAACTAGAACAGAACTAGAACAGAACTAGAACAGAACTAGAACAGAACTAGAACAGAACTAGAACAGAACTAGAACAGAACTAGAACAGAACTAGAACAGAACTAGAACAGAACTAGAACAGAACTAGAACTAGAACAGAACTAGAACAGAACTAGAACAGAACTAGAACAGAACTAGAACAGAACTAGAACAGAACTAGAACAGAACTAGAACAGAACTAGAACAGAACTAGAACAGAACTAGAACAGAACTAGAACAGAACTAGAACAGAACTAGAAAAGAACTAGAATAAGCTTTTTTTAAGATAGAATTTCTTTCTTTGAAAAACCTTCTTCTGCTCCACATTTTCTTTAAATATATTTAAGTTTATTTTGCATTAACTTTTCAAACTTCTTGTTTACTTTTTTAATCAAATTATATTTATACTAAGAATACAGTTTCACTTTATTAGTCCTTTGGTTGTATTTACATTTACATGGATACATTTTTATTTGTTGTATATTCTCATATGGAAAATATTGTCGGTGTAACTATAACTATGCAGTACAAATATGGTTTTGGTTGTGTTTCATTCATTCTTTCTTTCTTTCTTTTTTTATATTTTGGATATTTTATAGTGCAAAAGCGTACATCTTCATCGTCGGTATGATGACGGCGTTTAAACGTTTATGGTATACAAACGTATCGAGTTGAGTCGAGTTAGTCGTCAGTCAGTTAAGACTACTTGTACGTTGACAGAATACATAAGAGATAAAAACAAATTACACTTTGCCTGCTTGTTTGTAGTTATTGTTGTTTAATTTTTTGGGAAAATATATACATTTTTTTTAACTTTATAAATGAAGAATATTGTGTACTTATATGTAACCAAGTTACCGGGTTTATGGTTCCATTTTTTTGGTTTTTCTTCTACTTATTTTGCATACATCAAGGGTTTTGTATTGTAGGTAGTGTGTGATAGAGTTTTTTTTGTTTTATTTCATTAATGTAAAAACTGTGTTAGTGGGCAGATTAAATATTAATTACAAAGATGAGATGAGGATAAAGACGAAACGGTAACGTTGCTTTCCAGAGCAGAATAATGAAAATTTTTTTTAATTTTTTTTTCGTTAACGAAATAATCATATGTGTAGGAAATTTATATTGTTTTGAGAGTGTTGTGGGAAAATTAATGTTTACAAAAGGCAAACTACGTGTGTCTTCATTTAATTTTAACAAAATATTGAAGGAACATAAAATGTAACAAATTAATATGGTAAGAAACAACAATGGTTTTTATGTTCTAGTTGTGTTCTAGTTCTGTTCTAGTTCTGTTCTAGTTCTGTTCTAATTCTGTTCTAGTTCTGTTCTAGTTCTGTTCTAGTTCTGTTCTAGTTCTGTTCTAGTTCTGTTCTAGTTCTGTTCTAGTTCTGTTCTAGTTCTGTTCTAGTTCTGTTCTAGTTCTGTTCTAGTTCTGTTATAGTTCTGTTCTAGTTCTGTTCTAGTTCTGTTCTTGTTCTGTTCTAGTTCTGTTCTAGATCTGTTCTAGTTCTGTTCTAGTTCTGTTCTAGTTCTGTTCTAGTTCTGTTCTAGTTCTGTTCTAGTTCTGTTCTAGTTCTGTTCTAGTTCTATTATAGTTCTGTTCTAGTTCTGTTCTAGTTCTATTCTAGTTCTATTCTACTTCAGTTGTAGTTCCGTTCTAGTTCTGTTCTAGTTCTATTCTACTTCAGTTGTAGTTCTGTTCTAGTTCTGTTCTAGTTCTGTTCTAGTTCTGTTCTAGTTCTGTTCTAGTTCTGTTCTAGTTCTGTTCTAGTTCTGTTCTAGTTCTGTTCTAGTTCTGTTCTAGTTCTGTTCTAGTTCTGTTCTAGTTCTGTTCTAGCTCTGTTCTAGTTCTGTTCTAGTTCTGTTCTAGTTCTGTTCTAGTTCTGTTCTAGTTCTGTTCTAGTTCTGTTCTAGTTCTGTTCTAGTTCTGTTCTAGTTCTGTTCTAGTTCTGTTCTAGTTCTATTCTAGTTCTATTCTACTTCAGTTGTAGTTCCGTTCTAGTTATGTTCTAGTTCTATTCTACTTCAGTTGTAGTTCTGTTCTAGTTCTGTTCTATGTCTGTTCTAGTTCTGTTCTAGTTCTGTTCTAGTTCTGTTCTAGTTCTGTTCTAGTTCTGTTCTAGTTCTGTTCTAGTTCTGTTCTAGTTCTGTTCTAGTTCTGTTCTAGTTCTGTTCTAGTTCTGTTCTAGTTCTGCTCTAGTTCTGTTCTAGTTCTGTTCTAGTTCTGTTCTAGTTCTGTTCTAGTTCTGTTCTAGTTCTGTTCTAGTTCTGTTCTAGTTCTGTTCTAGTTCTGTTCTAGTTCTGTTCTAGTTCTGTTCTAGTTCTGTTCTAGTTCTGTTCTAGATCTGTTCTAGTTCTGTTCTAGTTCTGTTCTAGTTCTGTTCTAGTTCTGTTCTAGTTCTGTTCTAGTTCTGTTCTAGTTCTGTTCTAGTTCTGTTCTAGTTCTGTTCTAGTTCTGTTCTAGTTCTGTTCTAGTTCTGTTCTAGTTCTGTTCTAGTTCTGTTCTAGTTCTGTTCTAGTTCTGTTCTAGTTCTGTTCTAGTTCTGTTCTAGTTCTGTTCTAGTTCTGTTCTAGTTCTGTTCTAGTTCTGTTCTAGTTCTGTTCTAGTTCTGTTCTAGTTCTGTTCTAGTTCTGTTCTAGTTCTGTTCTAGTTCTGTTCTAGTTCTGTTCTAGTTCTGTTCTAGTTCTGTTCTAGTTCTGTTCTAGTTCTATTCTAGTTCTGTTCTAGTTCTGTTCTAGTTCTATTCTAGTTCTATTCTACTTCAGTTGTAGTTCCGTTCTAGTTCTGTTCTAGTTCTATTCTACTTCAGTTGTAGTTCTGTTCTAGTTCTGTTCTATGTCTGTTCTAGTTCTGTTCTAGTTCTGTTCTAGTTCTGTTCTAGTTCTGTTCTAGTTCTGTTCTAGTTCTGTTCTAGTTCTGTTCTAGTTCTGTTCTAGTTCTGTTCTAGTTCTGTTCTAGTTCTGTTCTAGTTCTGTTCTAGTTCTGTTCTAGTTCTGTTCTAGTTCTGTTCTAGTTCTGTTCTAGTTCTGTTCTAGTTCTGTTCTAGTTCTGTTCTAGTTCTGTTCTAGTTCTGTTCTAGTTCTGTTCTAGTTCTGTTCTGTTCTAGTTCTGTTCTAGTTCTGTTCTAGTTCTGTTCTAGTTCTGTTCTAGTTCTGTTCTAGTTCTGTTCTAGTTCTGTTCTAGTTCTGTTCTAGTTCTAGTTCTGTTCTAGTTCTGTTCTAGTTCTGTTCTAGTTCTGTTCTAGTTCAGTTCTAGTTCTGTTTTATTTTTTCTTTTTTATGGAAATCCCTTTTTCTATGTGTATTTCTAAATTGGTATTAATTAAAACAAACAAATGATATGTAAATTTAGGCTTTTGTTTATTTTTTTTTTCGAATTTCACATATCCTTTAATACTTTGGCCATGTTTGACAGAAAATATTTTGTTAATTTCTCTTGTAAAGTTGTTTCTTTTTTTTTTTGTGAATTTCTCTTCTATTTAGTGTTTATTTTGCTTGTTTTTGACACAGGGTCTTTATGAAAAAATCATTTACACCTACGGCATTATTTAGGAAGCTAGCTGCCTGCTCTTGAAGAGGCATTGAAGAGGAATAATAAAATTCTACACACTCGTTTAAACCGGAATAGAAAAAAAATCCATTATTTTTTGTTAGACATTTAGAAGGTGTTGTTGGGTGGTGGGGTAGTTAGATTATTATGTGTTGAAAGAGAGTGAGAGAGAGAGTGCAAGGATTTTGTTAAGGTTATAAAGAGAGAGAGAGAGAGAGGAGAGATGCGCTTTAGCAAGTAGAGAAAGGGAGTGAAATAGTTAAGTTATGTTATTTTGTGTTTTTCAAAAATTTTAATTTAGAAACCTGCGTGTAATTAGCAAAAACCCAGCTGATTTAAGATAATTGTTGTTTTTAATAATATGGCAAGTTTGTTTAGCTTTAAAGAGCAACAGAGAGAGAGAGAGAGAGAATTTAGCCTTAAGCTTGGGATTTTTTTGTAAAGAACACCCACTTTTTCTGTCCTTAGAATTAAACAGTTTTTTTGTTTGTTTTTCTTAGGTGTCGTGAGTGTGAGGTTCCTTTTTTTCAGGTTTTTTACACTGAACTTGCGCTACACTTGACAAAATTTATCCCGGCAGTGACAGGAAGTTCATTATATTAACATTATTCAGTTTTTTTTTTTGTTAAATGACTAGAGCAAAAATTGTTTTCTGTTTTGTGGTTACATTTTCTTAATGATTATCTTTTAGTTTAAAGCTGGCACAGTCTGCTGTTGTGTATGTCTGTCTGTCTGTATGTCCGTGTAACTTGTTTTGTAATTGAGTCTCCTCGACAAAGTTTTACGACAAAAAGAAAAAAAAAGATGAGATTGAGAGCAAGTTTAGAGAAAAAATTACAACAATATATTGACATTGAATCTTAAGATTCAATGTTGTTTTTGTTGCCTGGGAGCATAAGAAAAACATTTTTAGAAAACATTTTTTTATTGTTTTTGTTGTTTTGCCTCCTTTTTCCATTGATATCCTGCCAACTCATACTTTCTCTAATGGAAATAAAAAATTTTGTTTCTTTCCTTTAGCTTACAGCCTAAAAAAAAAACTTTGTTGTTTTTTGTATTTAGCTGATGTTGTTGTTGTGTTTGTTGTAATGCTCTTTAGCTGCTATTGCCAGCCACTAAAAACGGAACACTCGCGCATAAGATTTTGTGGAAAATAGACGTCTATTTTTAAACTGTTCAATATTTAATATTGATATAGAAATTTTTATTTGTAAAACCAACAACAGAAACAAAAAGGAAAAGCCAAAGAAAATTGTTTAAAAATATGGAAAATCTTTAAAAAAAATTGTGGAAATATAAAAAAAGTTTATATAATTTAAATTATAGTTAAAAATATATATATTATTAAAAAAAAATTATAGCCTATTTTTAGGCTTATTAAAAATATTTTAATTTATTGTAAAAAAAGTGTTAAAAAGTGCTTGTGTTTGTTTTTCAAATAAAAAAACTTAAAGTTAGTTTTAAAGTTTTTTAATTATTTAACAAAAAAGGTAATTTATGTTAAACAAAATTACTCTAAAAACAACAAATCATTATCAAAAAAAATCATAAAAAAACCGAAGTGAAAATTTTAGTACTCCGTTTTTATTTTATATAAATCGATAAAAGGCTTAGTCGTTTTGCCACTATATAAAAAAAAACTCCACCCAAAACTTAAACCACTTTTTTAAAGTAAAATTTTTCTAAAAAACAAATCAAATTAAAAAAATCTTTAACAAAAATTTAAAACTTTTTTAAATAAAAAATAAGCAAAAAATTGTTAAAAAAAATCCTTAATTTTATAAGCTTTCCCTTATACTAACACCTCTTCCTTTACCCTACTACCTATTTAACTCTATAATCCTATTGTTAAAATCTTCTCATTACTTTTTTTCAAAACTCTACTGGGAATATCACCAACCAAAATCCTTTTCTATTCCCTATAAACTTAAACCTAAAAACCTTACATTAAAAAAAGATAACATTGCCTACTTTTACCCTTTAATATTTTCAACATTTTATTAGCTCTCTTTTAGGGGCAAAATGCAAAACTGTTACTTAAACATACTAAGCTTTCTAATTAATATATTAATTAATAACTATAACATACCTTAGGGATTGTTTCACATTACATACATATGTCAATTTGATAAAATTTTACATTTTTTTATCCACTTGTTTATTTAGTTATTTGACATTTTCATAGCATACCTTAGGGATTTGTTATTAGCAAACTGAAAAATGAGAATGAAATAAAATAAATAAAACTAGTTCAAGTACAGAAAATGAAAGCTTTTTTTTACTAAATTATAAAACTCAAGGAATTACAAAATACTTAATTATAAATATTTGTTAAGGAAGACTTCTTTTTAAGGAACATTTTATATAGAAAAGTTTGTTTCCTTAACAGTATACTATAGAAAAGTGTCTTTCTATAAGAAAAGCATCTTTTCTAAACAGTTTTCTATAAGAAAAATGTATTTTACAGACATTTTTCTATAGAAAATTGTCTACTAAAGAGATTTCTATAGAAAAGTGTCTTTACTAAAGAGATTTCTATAGAAAAGTGTCTTGACTAAAGATACTTCTATAGAAAAGTGTCTTTGCTAGACAGTTTTTCGGAAAAAAGTATTTGCTAGGCAGTCTTTGCTATACATTTTATTATAGAAGAGTCTACTAGAGAGATTTCTAAAAAAAAAGTGTCTTTGCTAGACAGTTTTCCGGGAAAAAGTCTTTGCTAGGCAGTTTTTCGGGAAAGAGTCTTTGTTAGGCAGTTTTTCGGGAAAGAGTCATAGATAGACAGTTTGCTACACATTTTTCAATAGAAAACTTTCTTTGTTATACACTCTTCTATATAAAGAGTATGTTTTGTAGACAGTTTACTATAGATGAGTGTCTTTACTAGACCGACTTTTACAGAAAAGTGTTTACACTAGACAGTTTTTCTAAAAACCGTCTTTTCTAGACATTTTATTATAGAAGAGTCTTTACTAGAGAGATTTCTATAGAAAAGTGTCTTTACTAGACATTTTTTCGGAAAGAATCTTTGCTAGACAGATTTTCGGGAAGGAGTCTTTGCTAGACAGTTTTTCCGGAAAGAGTTATTGATAGACAGCTTGCTATTCATTTTTCAATAGAAAACTTTCTTTGTTAGACACTCTTCTATATAAAGAGTATGTTTTTTAGACAGTTTTCCATAGAAGAGTGTCTTTACTAAACCGACTTTTAAAGGAAAGTGTCTTTACTAGGCAGTTTTTCTAAAAAGAGTCTTTTCTAGACAGTTTTTTTTCGGAAAAAGTCTTTGCTGGCCAGTTTTTCGGGAAGGAGTCTTTGCTAGACAGTTTTTCCGGAAAGAGTCATTGATTGACAGTTTGTAATACATTTTTCAATAGAAAACTTTTTTTTGTTATACAGTGTTTTCTATACAGTTTTCCATAGAAGAATGTCTTTACTAGACCAGCGTTTAAAGGAAAGTGTCTACACTAGACAGTTTTTCTACAAAACTCTTTGCTAGAGAGTTTTTCGGGAAGGAGTCGTTGCTAGACAGTTTTTCCGGAAAGAGTCATTGATAGACAGTTTGTAATACATTTTTCAATAGAAAAGATTCTTTGTTATACAGTTTTCTATAGAAAGAATATCTTTTGCAGACAGTTTTCTACGGAAGAATGTCTTTACTAGACCGACTTCAATAGGAAAGTGTCTAAACTATACAGAGCCTTTGTTAGACATTTTATTATTGAAGAGTCTTTGATAAACAGTTTGCTAACTGGCTTTCTATAGAGAAGAGTATTTGCTATACAATTTTCAATAGAAGAGGTTCTTCCAAAGTCTTTTATAGAAAAAATGTATTTTTTAATAAAGAATAGTGTGTTTACTAGACCGATTTTTTACAGGAAAGTATCTACGCCAGACTGTTTTTTTTTTTTTTTTTGAAAGTGTCTGCTGAATAATTTTCTGTGGAAAATAGTCATCTAGAGAAAAATGTCTTCGCTAAAGATTTTTCAATACAAAATTCTATTAAATAAAAAAAATTTCCATAGGAAAGTATTTTTGGGCAATATCTTTTTTTATAGAAAAGCGTTCTAGGCAAAGATTTTTATAGACAAGTATCTTTGGACAAAAATTTTCCAAGGAAAAGTGTCTTTGGAAAATATTATTGAACAACAGTTTTCTATAGAAAAGTGTATTTGGTAGACAATTTTCTACAGAAAATCGTCTTTAGACAACAGTTTTCTATAGGAAAGTGTGTTTGAGGAACAGTTTTCTATAAGAAAATGTCTTCGTGCAACAGTTTTCTATAGAAAAATGTCCTTGGAGAACAGTTTTCTATGATAAGTTTTCAATAAAAGGTGTCACCGCTAGAAAGAATAAACTTCGAAGAATTTTATTGATTAAAGACATAAAATTTCCTTTAGGAAAGCTTTTTGTGTCAGGAAAGTTTTCTTTAGAAAAACTTCTTGTTTAAGGAAGTTTCCTTTAGAAAAGCTTTTTGTCTGAAGAAAGCTTCATTAAGAAAAGTTCCTTTTAAAGAAAGTTTTCTTGTTTAAAAAGGTTTCTTTTGGAATATTTCTTGTTAAGAAAGTTTTCTTTAGAAAAGTTTCTTATTAAGAAAATTTTCTTTAGAAAAGTTTCTTATTAAGAAAATTTTCTTTAGAGAAGTTTCTTATTAAGAAAATTTTCTTTAGAGAAGTTTTTTGTTAAGAAAACTTTCTTTAGAGAAGTTTTTTGTTAAGAAAATTTTCTTTAGAAAAGTTTCTTGTTAAGAAAGTTTTCTTTAGAAAAGTTTCTTGTTAAGAAAGTTTTCTTTGGAAAAGTTTCTTGTTAAGAAAGTTTTCTTTAGAAAAGTTTCTTGTTAAGAAAGTTTTCTTTAGAAAAGTTTCTTGTTAAGAAAGTTTTCTTTAGAAAAGTTTCTTGTTAAGAAAGTTTTCTTTAGAAAAGTTTCTTGTTAAGAAAGTTTTCTTTAGAAAAGTTTCTTGTTAAGAAAGTTTTCTTTAGAAAAGTTTCTTGTTAAGAAAGTTTTCTTTAGAAAAGTTTCTTGTTAAGAAAGTTTTCTTTAGAAAAGTTTCTTGTTAAGAAAGTTTTCTTTAGAAAAGTTTCTTGTTATGAAAGTTTTCTTTAGAAAAGTTTCTTGTTAAGAAAGTTTTCTTAAGAAAAGATTCTTTTAAAGACAGTTTTCTTTAGAAAAGTTTCTTCTTATGAAGGTTTTCTTAAGGAATGTTTCTTGTTAAGAAAATTTTCTTTAGAAAAGTTTCATTTTAGAATATTTTCTTTAGAGAAGTTACTTTTTAAGAAAGTTTTCTTTAGAGAAGTTTCATTTAAGAATATTTTCTTTATAATGGACTCTTGTTAATAAAGTTTTCTTTAGAAATTTTACAAATTTTTATCTTTTTATAACAAAACCCTAAAAGTAGGCTTCTTTTAAATTTTCTACCAAAAGTCATTGAAAAATAATTAATTTAAAAAACTAAGTATAAAGTACTTTCTTTACCAGCCGCATTAACTATTGTTAAAGGTCGTTTAAACATAATTTGCTGCTGCCATTGTTGTTGTTGTCTGTTGTACAAATGTAATGCCTACTTTCGCTTGTTTTTGATGTTGAAAATATATTGCCTACTTAAAGGCTGCTGCAGCATTATTTAAACTACTTCTGCTGTTCTTTTAGCTATTTCTACTTCTTTATTTTTGGTAACCATTCAATGTTTTTTAACTTTTCAATATAAAATATTTTCTGAACTAGATCTTTACATCACTTAATCATCATTATTCAATTTTTTTTCTTTACAAGTTTCTTTTTTTTTTTTTTTGATAAATATTGTGTGCACATGCATTATTTATTTTTCTCTCGATTTCTGTTATTTATTCTAAAGCTTAAGTTTGTTTTTTTTTTCTTTCAATTTTTGTAAAAGGAGGGGGTATTTGCCATGTAATTTATATAAAAAGAAAAGAAAAAAAACACAGCATTTAACATAATTGCTGCATACTTTTCTGGTTATTGAGGGATATTTTTTTCTTCATTTAGTCCTTTGTTTACGAATATTTGTTGTATTCGTAGTTTTTTTTTTTGTTCAAAACTTTTGTTCATTTTGGTGTAAGAGCAGCAGTTATTTGAAGGTTTTGACGTCAATTGTTATATTAACCTGGATATAAACGATGCCAATGAAGCTAAACGAACAAAACAGACAAAAAATACATGAACACAAAGGAACAACAACAACAACGAAAAAATTGGCAATTAAGATAAAATGTTTTTTATTTTTTGGACAAGGAAAAAAAGGCTTCCAGTTTTTCTTAGTTTGGTCCAAAAAAAGTTACAACATAATTTTGTTTAAAGTAATTACTTAAAAATCTATAAATTGTTTTAGCTTTTAAAAATTTTAATTTCAATTTTATAAATTATTTCTTTTAATTTTTAAGATTTTCGTTTAAATTTTTAATTATTTTTAAAACCTTTTTCCTAAATTTATTTTTATCAATAAATTACATTTTTTCTTTTTAAATTGCTTTAATTTTTCTATTTATTAATATTTAATTATGTTTTATAAGTCTCACACTTATTGCATTGCTGTTTTTTTAGCTCTTTTCTCTTTGCTGTTTTAAGCTGAGCATAATTGTTTATTTTTCTCTGGTTTTTTCATCTCTTATTCTCCTTTTTCTATGCCTTATTCCTAAAACCATTTCCTTCGTTTTGTTCTCTAAAGTTATAGAGATGAACAAACGGAAAAGGTACCAGTCAAAAGTCAATATGGGACCCCAGACAATTAACGACTGGATGAAATTTTAAAGCAGTTCTAGTTAATTTCTAGTTCAGTTTTAGTTCTGTTCTAGTTCTTTTCTAGTTCTGTTCTAGTTCTGTTCTAGTTCTGTTCTAGTTCTGTTCTAGTTCTGTTCTAGTTCTGTTCTAGTTCTGTTCTAGTTCTGTTCTAGTTCTGTTCTAGTTCTGTTCTAGTTCTGTTCTAGTTCTGTTCTAGTTCTGTTCTAGTTCTGTTCTAGTTCTGTTCTAGTTCTGTTCTAGTTCTGTTCTAGTTCTGTTCTAGTTCTATTTTAGTTCTGTTCTAGTTTGTTTTAGTTCTGTTCTAGTTCTCTTCTAGTTCTGTTCATGCTCCGTACTAATTAAGTGTCCGGTTTTCCACAATTCCTTGTTTTTAAAAAAGTTCCAATTTTTTATAAACTTCACAACTTCTCAAATTTCTATAAAACATATGCTCTCACTACAACTTTATTCTCATTTGTTAGCTCTCACTTTAGCTTCCCCTGGTCTCTGGCTCAATTAAAAGAGAAATCTTTTTTGGACGATAATTTAACTTTCTCTCCCCCACTTTCTCTCTAGAGACCGTGTAAGTTTTTGTTTTTTTTTATCACAATGTTGACTTTTTCATTTGACATTCCTTTACAACACTGTGTGCAAGTTTTATGTTACGGATTTTTCCATCCACTAACATAAAAATCAGCTCAACAACAACTACAACAATAACGAAAGCGGTTGAGACAGCGGCAGGAGTAGCAGGAGCAGCAATAACAAAAAAATAGAAAAAAAAAACAGTAATAACATCTGCAATGCATTATTAATCGTTCGAATTGTAACTCTTCTTATACTTTTGACTTTGCTAACCGCAAAATTTCTACACTATCTCCACCTCTCCTTTGTCATCATCGTCTTTAACATCATCTTTCCTACTTTAGTCTGTGTATTAAACTTGTTCATTGTAATCATTTATCACCAGCCACATCAGTGAATGTGTATTAAAGGAAGGTATCCAACCAAATAAAAACTACTTGAATATTTGTAAAAAGAAAGAAAGCAGAAATATAAAAAAAGATTTCCCTGATTTCCATCTGTAAAAGATTTATGCTTAACATTATTATTTTATTTTATAACTTTCTTATAACATTTCTTGATTTTGAAAAGAATAAAGTGAATTTTTTTTTTGGAAAAAAATTATGCATAAGAAAAAGTGGTTTAAGTGCCAAGATGGACAAAATGTGATTTTTTTTTTAAGTTTTGTGATTCGTGTTTTGTAATTGCATTTGATATCTGTAGAAAATAAAAGCCAAAAGCAGAAATATTACACAATTATTAGTCTACCCAAAAAAGGTGTGGTTTTTCACAATAAGAAAATCCCCAAACAAATGTGAAAATGACAACTTAAATAACTCAACTTAATAAAAAGAAAATTAACAAAACACACAAAAAACAACAAAATAAATGAAAACTAAATGAACTCAAGGAATTTTGCTACTTAGTTTAAGAATTAAAAAAAAAAAAACAAAAGAAAAAAAGAATTCAATACAAAAAAGTTTAACTGCTGCTAAAACATAACTTTTTGTAAACATGGCTTGGGGTTATTGGAGTGCTACCACGGTGGATCGTGGTCGTTCGCCGCGTCGTAATACCCAATGCACTCCTTTACCCGTCAATCTACAACAGCCCGAGGAAGAACCCTGTGTTACCACCACCACGACAGCAGCTGCTGCGGCGGCGGCGGTAACACAACCTTCCACTACCACAAATGCTTCGAATACATGTCCCAATACACCCTCGGGTACACAAGCCAATCTCTGCTACAGTCCCACCTGTCGCAGTCGCTGCAGCAGTCCGTGTCCGGGTAGTCCTTGTCCCGGTAGCCCTTGTGGCTCTATAACTCCGCCGCCTCCGCCACCACATCCTCTAACATCATCACAACAGTATTTACATCAGCATTCGAATAAAAATTGTCCAGCTGCACAACAAATGTTTGCAGCGGATGATTATCCTTCGCGTCGTCAATCGCTGGATCGTTTGGATAGTCCTCAGGTATGGACTTATACTAAGGTATCGTAAATTGTTCCACTTTGTTGATGATATAATAATATTTGTTCAAAAGTTTATCTTTTCTTTTTAAACTATAATTTTGTAAAGGTGTTAAAAGGAAGTGGTAGAAATGCAAGGAAAACTAGGAGAAAACTAGAATAGAAGTAGAACAGAAGTAGAACAGAACTAGAACAGAACTAGAACAGAACAAGAACAGAACTAGAACAGAACTAGAACAGAACTAGAACAGAACTAGAACAGAACTAGAACAGAACTAGAACAGAACTAGAACAGAACTGGAACAGAACTAGAACAGAACAGAACTAGAACAGAACTAGAACAGAACTAGAACAGAACTAGAACAGAACTAGAACAGAACTAGAACAGAACTAGAACAGAACTAGAACAGAACTAGAACAGAACTAAAACCGAACTAGAACAGAACTGGAACAGAACTAGAACTAAACTAAAACTGAACTAGAACTATACAATATCTTCAGGCTTTATAAATAAATGTAAATGTTGCCTACTTAAAGGCTGATAATAAAATTTAGCAATCCATCTTGGTCTTATATGTTTTCTTGCCTTTTTCCACCTTTTCCTTTTTTATCACCTTTAATTCATCTTTACTCACAACGTTCTTTTCATACTAATTTGGTTAAACAAATTTTTTATTATATTTTTTTTCATTCTTTTCCAAAAACCAACCGATTTTGCAAAATTTTTTCATCCGGCATATGGCATTCTTTAAAACCAAAACTGAAATCATAATCACAATTTAAAACTTGTTGTTTAAATAATGGAACATGCCAATTTGAAAAACCTTGTATTAATTATTAAACACACTAAAAAAAATAAATAATTTAAAAAACTCATTGGACTGACTCACACTTTCAAACTTCATCGCCTGCCTAAATCATTTTATGTGTGTGTGTTCTTGTGTTTCCTATTACAAAAGTCCAAATATTTTGATATACAGGCCAATCAACTATCAGACATTATGTGCCGCGGTGCGGTGGTATCTTCCATACAATCAGCTAATAATACTTTGACAAGAGGAGTGTCACTGCACAGTCGCAGCGGCAGTGCCCATGGTAGTATACATGGTGGTGGAAGCCATCATGGCAGCCATGGTGCTGTAGGTCCCGGCAGCGCTCATGGTTCAATGGGCTGTTTGCAGGGCAGCACGGGCCATCTGGTGAATGTGGTGCACGGCAGCAGTGGCAGTGTGGGCATGTTGGCCGGTGGTCCTATTGACACGGGCGATTATGATGTACCACATCCACATCCTTATACACATCATTATATGCAAACATCATCGTCGATAACACCGCCACATTCCACTATGAGTTTGATCGGCTCTAGGCCAGGATCAGCTGGTCCATGTCCTGGTCATGATTCTGGTTCCGATTCTAGCCAAGGTTGTGGCTCCATTATGGCAAGCGGTATTGGCAGCGGTGGCGGCGGTGGCCACCTGGGCCATATGTCCGCCCATTTAGTGGGCATGTCGGGTGGTCATCATACTCACAGTGGCGGCAGTGGTTCGTTGGGACGTTGTTCGAGTCGCTGTCACAATACCACCACTACGACCGATGATTCGGGTGGCGGTAGTGGTGGTAGTGTCTTTGGCAGTGGTCCCTGTATGGGAGGCCTAGAACAGGCGGCAACACATCAACATCATCACATCGTTAGACACGGCAGTGCCGGTAGTGGCCTAAATGGTTGTGGTAGTGGTGGCAGTGGAGGACGTAATAGTTCTCTCAGCACCATACACAATGGTCATGGTCATCATCAGTATCATCATGAGTGTATACATTATGAACGTCTGCCCATACCAGTGCCCATACCCACTGTGCCAACTACACATCAACAACAGCAATTGCAATCGGAGGAGGAAATTGAACCGGCGTATGCAACAGGTAAACGTATGTGTGAGAGAAATTGGTTAAATTTTTAACAAGTTTTTTTTGTTTTGTTCATATTGTTGCTGTTGTTTTTGGAAATGTTAATTTGTTGTAGTTGTGTCTCAATATAATTATATATTTTCTTTTTCTTAAAAAAAACTAGAGCAATTTGTTTTTATTATTTCTTAATTCCCATCATTTTGTTTGTAACTGATAACACAGCGTACACTTCCCTCAACCAGCTCATAAGCCCTCATTATCAGCTAATCTTATCTCGAATAGATATTATTCCCCTACTTTTCATGTAAAAATTGATATTTGTTATTCTCTATTTCTTTGCTGAGAGCGCCAGCACCGACTGATAAACAAATTTATAAACACTACTATACATATCTCTGTGTTGTTGTCATTTTCGTTATTTCTTCTGTAATTTATTCAGTTTCATTTCAACATTTTCATTTAAAAGTGTTAAATTGTAATGTATTAAGCAGCCATAAGTTTAATTAAGAATTTGTTTATTTCAAAAAAGAAATGTGTTGAGAGAATTAATTGAAAATATTATTTTGAGTTAAATTTTGTAATTAATTAATTAATGGCTGCTTTTGTTAGAGAACATTTTATAGAGAAACGTAAAGTAATTATTATATTAATTTTTTTCTTATTAACAAAAAATTTCTAACAAAATGTCAAAAACTTTAATTAAATAAAGTTTTATTAACAACTTATAAAGTGATACAGTCAACAGATTTAAAATTTGTCTTGAAAACATGATTCACAATTTTAACTTTACTGCGAAATGTACAAGAGAATCCACTATCTTCTGGCTTAGCAGTAGACCCGGATTACTTTTCTAAATAGTTTCTAGTCACAGATAGATTAGCCGAAACTATAGTCTAGATTGCAGACTAGAATTTTGACCAGACGATAGACTAGACTATAGTCCAAACTATATACTAGCCTATAGTCCAGACTATTGACTAGAATATAGTCCAGACTATAGACTACCTACTAAGCTATAATCTAGACTGTACACTAAACTATAGTCCAGACTATATACTAGACTATAGTCCAGACTATAAATTAGACTGTAGTCCAGACTATAGATCAGACTATAGTCTAGACTATAGACTATAGTCCAGACTATAGACTAGATTATAGTCCAGACTATGAACTAGACAATAGTCCAGACTATGGACTAGACAATAGTCCAGACTATAGTCTAAACTATAGTCCAGACTATAGACTAAACTACAGTGCTGACTGGACTAAATATATCCAGACTATAGACTAGACTATAGTGCAGACTATAGACTAGATTATAGTACAGACTATAGACTAGACTATAGTCCAGACTATAATCCAGACTATAGACTAGACTATAGTACAGACTATAGACTAGACTATAGTCCAGACTATAGAATAGACTATAGCCCAGACTATAGTCCAGACTATAGGCTAGACTTTAGTTCAGACTATAGACTAGTCTATAGTCCAAACTATAGACTAGACTATAGTCCAGACTATAGACTAGATTATAGTCCAGACTATAGACTTAATTATAGTCTAGAGAATAGACTTAACTATAGGCCAGAGTATAGATCAAACTATAGTACAGACTAAATTATAATCTACACTATAGACTAAACTATAGTTCAGACTAGAGACTAAACTGTAGTCCATACTAGAGACTGGACTATAGTCCAGACTATAGACTAGACTATAGTCCAGACTATAGACTTAAATATAGTACATACTATAGACTTAACTGTAGTCCAGACTATAGACTAGACTATAGTCCAGACTATAGACTATACTATAGACTAGACTATAGACTAGACTATAGTCTAGACTATACACTTAACTATAGTCCAGAGTATAGATCAAACAATAGCCCAGACACATTCCTCACTATATACTATATAGTCCAGACTGTAGACTAAATTATAGTCTACACTATAGACTAAACTATCTGAACTATCTATAGTCTGAATTGTAGTTCAGTCCCTAGTCTAAACTATGGTCCAGACTATAGACTAACTGTAGTCCAGACTATAGGCTAACTATAGTCCAGACTATAGACTAACTATAGTCCTGACTATAGACTAACTATAGTCCTGACTATAGACTAACTATAGTACAGACTGCAGACTAACAATACTTCAGACTAACAATACTTCAGACTATAGGCTAACTATAGACTAACTATAGTCCTGATTATAGACTAACTATAGTCCAGACTATAGACTAACTATAGTCCAGACTATAGACTAACTTTAGTCCAGACTGTAGACTAACTATAGTTGAGACTATAGACTAACTATAGTCCAGACTATAGACTGACTATAGTCTAGATTATAGACCAAATTATAGTCTAGACTGTAGATTAAACTATTGTTAGTCCGGACTATAGACTAGACTATTGTCCAGGCTATAGCCTAGACTATAGTCCAAACTCTAAACTATATTTCAGACTGTATGTTATTAATGATCTCCTACTTGATTTTTATTGTTTTTGATCTTTTCATTATAAATTCTAGTATTTGTTTTTGTCATTTTTAATTAACTTTTTTTTTCATTTGTTTATAACATTAAACTAATTAGTATTATTATTCTCTTAATAATTATTATTTACTCAATTTATTAGTATATGTAAACTAAATCCCTCTTATAAGAATTGCATGTAAAAGTGATGTAATACTTTTAAAAAGTAATCGGTTTAAACGAATCATAATAATAGTAATATTGTATTGAAAAGATACTTTTTTATGAAAAGATAATTTCCTATAAATAAAAATAATTTTCTATAAGAAAAGAGTCTTGAGTAGTTATTTTTTTATGAATAACATTCTTGTGAATAGATATATCTCACTATTTAAACCGATTAAGAAATTGTTTTAATTTTTTTTAATTGGCAACACTTAAAATAAACAAATCATAGATATATCTTAATAATTTCATTCTTGTTCTTACTCATTACTACTTAAAAGTCTTCAAAATCGTTTAGTGAATAATGTTCTTGTTGTTGTTGTTGATAATGTCATAATATATATGTATATGAGTAGTCGTAACCGACTGCGATCACTTGAAAAATATGAATGTATTTATGAAAGAACAAAAAAAAATATTGGACAATTTATTAAACAATTAAACTGTATTTTGTATTTGTTTATTGCACCCCCCCCCCCCCCCCCTATACATATGGGAGAGTTCTCCTTCTTTAGCTAATGTTTTCTGCAGGCAGTGCCCAGACAACGAAAGAATTGAGCATAAATGGGAGAATAACCAGCAAACATAAGTGTGTGTGTGTAGGATCTGTGAATGTTAATTGAGGCTTAACTTTAGTTTACTCTAAAAGCTTGATAATAGTCCAAACTAAAGGCCTGCTTATGGGTCAGACTAGAATAAACTACAGACTATAAACTATAGTTAAATTTGGACTATATTCCAGACTCTAGACTAGACTGTAGTCTCCAAACTATAGACTAGACAATAGTCTGGACTATAGACTATAGTCCAGACTATAGACTATAGTCCAGACTATAGTCCAGACTATAGTCCAGACTATAGTCCAGACTATAGTCCAGACTATAGTCCAGACTATAGTCCAGACTATAGACTATAGTTCAGACTATAGACTATAGTTCAGACTATAGACTATAGTCCAGACTATAGACTATAGTCCAGACTATAGTCCAGACTATAGACTATAGTCCAGACTATAGACTATACTATAGTCCAGACTATAGACTATAGTCCAGACTATAGACTATACTATAGTCCAGACTATAGACTAGACTATAGTCTAGACTATAGCCCAAACTATAACTAGACTCTAAGTAGACTATAGTCCAGACTCTAACTAGACTATAGTGCAGACTACTTACAGACTACACAATAGACCAGAAGACTATAGATTAGACTATAGTCTATAGACTATAGCCTATATTATATTCCAGACTATAGACCAGATTGTGGATTAGCATATAGTCCATACTGTAGACTGGACAATAGTCCAGACTGTATTAGCATATAGTCCAGACTGTAGACTGGACAATAGTCCAGACTGTGGACTAGGTTATAGTCTTGATTATAGACTAGATTATAGCCCAGACTATAAACTAGTCTTTATTCTAGACTATAGACTAGACTATATTCAAGACTTTGAACTAGACTTTTCGCTAGACTATAGTCCAGACTACAGACTAGACTATAGCCCAGACTATAAACTGGACTATAGTCTAGTCTGCATTATAGTCTATTCCATAGTCTTGGCTACTCTATAGTCTTGACTATAGAGTAGACTATACTGCAGACTGTTGTTCAGACTATAAACTAGACTATAGTCCAGATTATAGACTAGACTATGGTCCTGACTAAAGACTATATTATATTCTAGATTATAAACTAGATTATATTCTAGATTATAAACTAGAGTATAGACTAGACAAGAGACCAGACTATAGACTAGATAATAGTCCAGAGTGTAGACTTGACTATAGGCTAAACTATAGACTAAATAATAATCCAGACTATAGTCCAGACTAGAAACTAGACTAAAATTTAGATTATAGACTAGACTTTAGTCCTGATTATAGACTAGATTATAGACCACACTATAGACTAGACTATAGACTAGACAATAGATAAGACTAGACTAAACTATAATCCGATCTATGGACTAGACAATAATTCAGGCTATAGTACAGATTATAGACCGGACTATAGTCCAAACTTTAGACTAGACAATAATCTAGACTATAGTGCAGATTATAGACTGGACTGTTGTACAGTTCAGATTATAGACTAGACTATAGTACAGATTATAGACTAGACTATTGTTCAGACTATAGACTAGACTATAGTCCGGACTATAGACTAAGCTATACTACAGACTATACACTAGACTATAAACTAAACTATAGTCGAGACTATAGTGTTCAGACTATATGGTGCACACTATAGTCGAAACTTTAGACTAAAGCTCAAACTATACACTCGACTATGGTCTAACTATAGACTACATTATGGCCCAACTATAGATTAGACTATGACCGAACTGTTAGCCAAAATATAGTAAATACTCTAGACTATACTATTATCTCGACTTTAATCTAATTCGATTTCTACTTAGATCACTATTTAAATCGTTAACTTTTCCAACTTTTGTCGCTATGTTTGCTGGGTTAACAAGTTTTTACTGAGAGTGTATTTGATGGGTTTACTTTTTGTTATTTTTTTTTAAGGGGTCTCTTTTTACTTTTGATGACCCATTCTATACAGTTTAAACGAAAATTTTCATCAACGAACAGTTATTTATTAAAATATATAACGGGCGGGATTTTTTCCAATATTTAACTAATCGCAGAATGAAAAAGAAACAACAATTTCTAATCATTAGTTTTTGTTTGATAATAAATGAATAACAAAAAACTGAAATTTTTTTTTAATATTTGCATTTTTAGTGTCATAATGTGATTTCTATGAAAACAAAAAAAATCTCTTTTTGGTGGAAAAAGTGTTTTAAAAAGGATTTTACTTTTAAAAAAAAGTGTTTTTTTTGTTGCTGTAAAACTACAAATATACAATTTATCTTTTGTTCTTTGAATAATAATTCTTTACAAAAGAGTTTTGTTTATTTTATTTTTTCGGTGAAAACTGTTTGTTTTTATATCAAACAAAATTTTATTTATTTAAACATCATGATTATTTGGAGTGGAATTTGTGATGCCGCCACCATTTATGGTGTACAGACTTCAGCTTTTTTTATGAGCGGTGGTTCAGCTTGTTAGTATTCAAAAAAGTATTTAATTTCTATTAAATTAATTTTTTTTATATATATTTTTTTTAATTTTTTTTCTCCAACATTTGTTAATTTAAGCTTTTGACCTTTTTTTCATTTATGTTATATTTTTATATTTTGCTGTGTAATTTATCTGTGTACAAACATTTTTGGGGGATATTTTGCATGACTTCTTTATATAAATATTATTTATGACCTTGATTTAATCTTGTGTCTATAATATTTTATATTCAATTGATATTTAAGTTTTTTTCTCATATATATTTTTTATACATTTTATCATTTAAAATTGAATTTATTTTTATTATTTGATAAAATGCAAATTAAATAATTGGAATTTTTCTTATAAAGAACAAAAAAATGAAAACAGTAGGAAATTGTTTTGTTGGTTTTTATTTATTGAGTTTTATGATTTATTTATTAGTACTTACTTGTAATATTTAATATAAAAAAACGAAAATAATACATGTTAACTTCAATGTTTGACCTTTTTTATATAGAAAAGTGTCTTGCCCTGACAATTTTATATAGAAAAGTATCTCGCCGTTATCATTTTCTAAAGACTGGACTCTCGTTGTGATAGATTTCTAAGAAAAAACTTTTCGCCGTAACTCTTCTTTATTGAAAAGACTTTTGCCGTGATTAATTTCTTAAGAAATGTCCTTCGCCGTGATTGATTTCTTTAGAAAAGTCTCTTGCTGTGATTGATTTCTAAGTAAAAGACTTTCGCCTTGACTTTTTTCTATTGAAAAGTCGTTCGACGTAATTGATTTCAAAGAAAAACCCTTTCGCCGTTACTCCTTCCTATGCGAAAGTCTTTCGCCTTGATTGATTTCAAAAGAAATTCATTTCGCCTTGACTCTTTTCCATTGAAAAGTCTTTCACCGTAATTGATTTCTAAGTATAAACCTTTCGCCGTTACTCCTTCCTATGCGAAAGTCTTTCGCCTTGATTGATTTCAAAAGAAAATCCTTTCGCCTTGACTCTTTTCTATTCAAAAGTCTTTCGCCGTGATTGATTTGAAAGAAAAAGCCTTTCGCCGTTACTCTTTCCTATGCGAAAGTCTTTCGCCTTAATGGATTTCAAAAGAAATTAATTTCGAATTGACTCTTTTCAATTGAAAAGTCTTTCACCGTGATTAATTTCTAAGTAAAAACATTTCGCCGTGAATCTTTTCTATGTTAAAAACTATCGCCGCAATTGATTTCTAAGAAAAAGCCTTTCGCCGTTACTCCTTCCTATGCAAAAGTCGTTCGCTGTGATTAATATTTAAGAAAAAATCATTCGCCTTGTTTGTATTCTATAGAAAAATATCTTGCCTTGACATTTTCTGGACTTACATGTACAAAACAGTTCGCCGTGACTTTTTTCTTTAGAAAAATGTCTTTCAGTGACTTTTTACTGTGGAAAAGTGTATTGCCGGGACATTATATAATAGAAACATTTTTCGACGTGACTCTTTTCCATAGAAACATGTTTCGCCGTTACTCTGTTCTATAGGTAAGCTTTTATGTAGAAAAGTATTTCGCCGTCAGTTCTTTCTGTGAAAAAGTCTTTATGTGATTGTTCTCTTAGAAAATTTAATTCGCCTTAATGGTATTCTTTAAGAAAAATTATTGCCTTGACTTTTTTCTACAGAAAAATAGCTCGCCATAACTTTTTTCTATGGAAAAGTGTTTTGCCTTGACTTTTTTCCATAGAAAATATATTTGTCGTAACTTTTTTTCATAGAAAAGTATTTCCCGTGACTTTTTTCTTTAGAAAATATATCCGCCGTGACTTCTTTTTGTGTAAAAATGTTTTCGAATCAACTTAATGCTATAAAAAATGTTTCGCCGCGTCTTTTTTCCATAAAAACTCTTTTCGTCGTGATTTTTCCCTATAGATAAGTGTCTTGCCGCGTTCTTTTATAGAAAAACATAACACGGCGAGACAAATTTCTAAAGAATGGAATCATGATAAGATTTTATTTAGAAAACAATCACGGCGAAACGATATTCTATAGAAAAACTTACGGCGAATCATGTTGCTTAAGAAAACTATCACTTCAAGATAGACAGCAATCACGGCGAAACAATTTTCTATTGAAATTAATGACGGCGAAACAATTTTCTATTGAAATTAATCACGGCGAAACATTTTTCTATTGAAAAACGTTTATGCAACATGTTTTCTTTCTTTTTTAAGTCGTTTTCTCTCTTTTTGAAACCATTTTTATATTAAGATTAAAGCATGAATAATTTGTTTTAAAAAAGCTTTGAGAAACAAAGCTTTTTCTATTGAAAAAGAAAATATTTACAAAACTTTTACTTTTTTTCTTTCCCACTCAAGTTTTTCCAAATGTTCCTGCAGCACCTGGTTCACTGTGTGATGGTGAAGATCGTAAGTTTGTTTGATTTTACAATAGAAATATAAAATACCAATTGATTTCTATTTTCTTACCCACAAACAGGCAGCATTTATCGACGGGGTGCCAGAAGATGGCGCAAACTGTATAGGGTTAATGGTCATATATTCCAAGCTAAACGTTTTAATAGAGTAAGAAGAATAACCTTTAAACATAAATTTGATTGCAATAAATTTTATAATTTTTATTAATTGCCCCATTTAGCGTGCATTTTGTGCTTATTGTCAAGATCGCATCTGGGGTCTGGGACGTCAAGGTTTCAAGTGCATACAATGCAAACTGTTGGTACACAAAAAATGCCATAAATTGGTTAAGAAACCCTGTTCGAATGAGGATGTCAAACCGTTGGTGCCCAAGGGGGCGGAAGATGATTTCGCCGAACAGCTACCACAAATGCCACCACCCATACCCGATTATCCACCCATACATCCGGGAGCCGATGAATCCTGCATTTCCTCGGATCCTGAGTATATGCCTTCGGCTTCCAGCGGTGGTGGAGTGGGCGGTTATATGGGTTCACAGAATAAGGAGGAAATCGAAATGGGTTCACAGCGTCAATTCTCTTTGGATGATTTCGAATTGATACGTGTCATTGGTCGTGGCAGTTATGCCAAAGTCTTGATGGTGGAACTGAAAAAGACTAGACGCATCTATGCCATGAAGGTTATTAAGAAAGCTTTGGTTACGGATGATGAGGATATCGATTGGGTGCAAACGGAGAAGCATGTTTTTGAAACAGCCTCAAATCATCCTTTCCTGGTGGGTTTACATTCGTGCTTCCAGACACCATCACGTCTATTCTTTGTTATTGAATTTGTACGCGGCGGTGATCTTATGTATCACATGCAACGTCAAAGACGTTTGCCCGAGGAACATGCTCGCTTCTATGCGGCCGAAATAAGTTTGGCTTTGAATTTCTTGCATGAGAAGGGTATTATATATCGTGATCTGAAACTGGATAATGTTTTGCTAGATCATGAGGGTCATATTAAACTAACCGATTATGGTATGTGTAAGGAAGGCATACGCCCGGGAGATACCACATCCACCTTCTGTGGCACACCCAATTATATAGCACCCGAAATTCTAAGGGGTGAGGATTATGGTTTTTCAGTAGATTGGTGGGCTTTGGGTGTGTTGCTATATGAAATGTTGGCTGGACGCAGTCCCTTCGATATAGCCGGGGCTTCAGAAAATCCTGATCAAGTGAGTTTTTCACTTTTTTCTTTTAACTTAAACAAATATTGATTCTCTTTTTTCTCCTCTCTCTCTCTTTAGAATACTGAGGATTATCTTTTCCAAGTTATTTTGGAGAAAACCATACGTATACCACGTTCTTTAAGTGTGAAAGCTGCTTCGGTTCTTAAAGGTTTCTTAAATAAAAATCCAGCCGATCGTTTGGGCTGCCATCGTGAGACCGCCTTTATGGATATTAAAAATCATCCCTTCTTTAAGGTTATTGACTGGGAAATGGTAAGTTCGTTTAAATATTTCACCGTCTATCTATCGATTTAATGTGAAACTTTGATGATTATCGTATTTTGTTTTATTTTGTTTTTTTATGAAACAAATTTATTATAATTTTAATTTTCTGTGTATAATGATAATTTCTCGAAATTCTTTTTATTTTTGTGTAAAAACACAAAATGTTGTATTTGTATACGATATTCCCCTTATAAATTTATATAAGATTGCAAGTAAGGAAGTACCACCACCATATATACCTACATTTGATCCTGGCGATCCTTTTATGACAACAAATTTTGACATTCAATTTACCAGAGAACCGGCTGAATTGACGCCAGATGATCCGTAAGTTTATTTGTTTTTAGTTTGAAGAAAAAAAGAAATTTTTTTGTGTGCGTGTGTGGTAATGTAATCCATCTTTCTTTATTAACAAATAGTCTACATAGAAATACTTTTTTGTTTTCTTAAAAAAACGCTTCCTATATATTTATAAAGTTTTTAAAAACAGAATGTCTTAAATAATAATGTTGAATGTTTGTTATAATTTCTAATCATATTAATTTTTTACTTAATTTTATATTTCTTTTTTTTTTTTTTTTTGAAAGCCATTTTTTCATTGATATCCGTCTAGTCTAGTCTATATTCTTATTTATGGCCTAGTCTATAGTCTAGTTTATATTCGTATCTATAGTCTAGTTCATAGTACAGTCTATATTTTTTTCTATAGTCTAGTTAATAGTAAAGTCTATAGTCTAGTCTACAGTATAGTCTATAGTCCCGTCTATTGTCTAGTCTATATTCCAGTCTGTAGTCTAGTCTAAAGTCCTGTCTATAGTCTTGTCTATAATCTATAATCTAGTCTATATTCTAGACTATAATCTAGTCTCTAGTCTAGTTTATAATGTAGTCTGTTAACTATTAATGTAGTCAATAGGCTAGTCTATAGGCTAGTCTATAGTCTAGTCTATAGTCTAGTCTATAGTCTAGTCAATAGTCTAGTCTATAGTCTAGTCTGTAGTCTAGTCTATAGTCTAGTCTATAGTCTAATCTGTAGTCTAATCTGTAGTCTAGTCTATAGTCTAGTCTATAGTCTAGTCTATAGTCTAGTCTATAGTCTAGTCTATAGTCTAGTCTATAGTCTAGTCTATAGTCTAGTCTATAGTCTAGTCTATAGTCTAGTCTTTAGTCTAGTCTATAGTCTAGTCTTTAGTCAATTCTATAGTCTAGTCTTTAGTTTAGTTTATAGTCTAGTATTTAGCCTTGTTTATAGACTAGTTTTTGGTCTAGTCTATAGTATAGTCTTTAGTTTACACTACAGTTTAGTTTATGGTGTAGTCTATTGTCTAGTCTATAGTCTAGTCTATAGTCTAGTCTATAGTCTAGTCTATAGTCTAGTCTATAGTCTAGTCTATAGTCTAGTCTATAGTCTAGTCTATA
>NC_060954.1:6147751-6166990 GCF_022045245.1 Lucilia cuprina
TCTAGTCTATAGTCTAGTCTATAGTCTGGTCTATAGTCTGGTCTATAGTCTAGTCTATAGTCTAGTCTATAGTCTAGTCTATAGTCTAGTCTATAGTCTAGTCTATAGACTAGTCTATAGCCTAGTCTATAGTTTAGTCTATAGTTTAGTCTATAGTCTAGTCTATAGTCTAGACTTTAGTCTATAATCTAGTCTATAGATTTATTATTGTAGAGTTATTAGTTCTATTGCTTTCGTAATATTCGTATAAATTGACAAACATTCAATAAACATTCTAAAACTTTCTCTGCTTTTAATTCGAGTTTCTTATATAAAAAAACTAAATTTAAATGTTTATTGTTCTATATAACTATCTTTATCCCGGAAGCATGTTACAAAAAACCCCTTTATATAACAAAATTTTTAATCAAAATAATATACCGTATGTCTTGCTATAATTAAACCAGAAATATAAGCAAAACATTTATGTAAATGTTTAGTTTAAGTCCAACTAAAGAGGTAAACGAACTACTAAATCAAATGGTATGTTTTAAAATGGATCATTAAAACCCAGAAAAAAAATTAAACATAAAACCAAATCATTTATCTTCCTAGTGCATATACATTTACAAAATCTAAAAAATTCGTATTAATTTATAAACAAAAAATAATCATCAATTTTTCATAATAATCTATTTTTTTATTTTCTTTAAATAATAAAACATTTAATTATAATGTTTTTAAGTTTTTATTACCTTTTTTTGTTTACTAAATTGTTGTTATTGTTTTTTTTAATTTTAAAACAAAACAAAAAAAAAAATCATTCTTCAAATCATGCTTTACTTTCATGTTTAAATCAAATCAAACAAATCAATACAAAAGCTTGCCTATAAGCAAGTTACACCACCATTTAAGCCACGTTTAGATTCAGATCGTGATTTGGCCAATTTCCCGCCAGAATTTACAGGCGAAGCGGTTCAATTAACACCAGATGATGAGTAAGTAATTGTTTGTTTTGCTTTTTTATTGTATAAGTAAATAACGGTATTTATTAATATTCTATAACTAATATTGTTTTTTTTAACTTTTTTTAATACAATTTTAGAAAAATTTTAAAGTTTTTTTGTAAAAAAACAAAACTAATTACTTTCTTTGTTTTTTCTTTGATTTTGTTCTATTTTCTTTTCTTCCAAACAGTCGTGTTATTGATAATATAGATCAAACTGAATTTGAAGGTTTCGAATATGTTAATCCATTGCTAATGTCTTTGGAAGACGAAGTTTGACATCACGAGTTTTGTGACTTACATCCCTATAATATGCGTGTAAGTATAAAGAGATCTATCTGAATTTTCTAGTCAGTAGTCTAATCTAAAGCCCAGTCTAAAGTCTAGTCTATAGTCTAGTCTATAGTCTAGTCTAAAGTCTAGTCTATAGTCTAGTCTATAGTCTAGTTTATAGTCTAGTCTATAGTCTAGTCTACAGTGTAGTCTATAGTCTAGTCTATAGTCTAGTCTATAGTCTAGTCTATAGTCTAGTCTATAGTCTAGTCTATAGTCTAGTCTATAGTCTAGTCTATAGTCTAGTCTATAGTCTAGTCTATAGTCTAGTCTATAGTCTAGTCTATAGTCTAGTCTATAGTCTAGTCTATAGTCTAGTCTATAGTCTAGTCTATAGTCTAGTCTATAGTCTGGTCTATAGTTCAGTCTATAGTCTAGTCTAAAGTCTAGTCTTTAGTCTAGTCTATAGTTCAGTCTATAGTCTAGTCTATAGGCTAGTCTATAGTCTTATCTATAGTCTAGTCTAAAGTCAAGTCTTTACTCTCGTCAATAGTCTACTCTATAGTCTAGTTTAAAGATTAGTCTATAGTTTAGTTTATAGCCTAGTCCATAGTCCAGCCTACAGTCTAGTCTATAGTCTATAGCTTCTTTTATTAGCCTATAATCTAGTTTATAGTTTACTCTAGTTTTTATTTAATTTTTTTCTTATTTTCTCAATTTGCTTCCTTTTTTTCAGCTTTACGGCGAAGATTCCAGTGACTATGATTCAGTTGCTGATGATTTAAGTTTATTACGTTTAAATGCTCCTAATAATAATTTAATTACACATTTAAATAATTATACTAATAATGATCACCAACAACAACAACAAACACAACAGCCACAACAATTACATCAACATCATCATTTACATCATGAGCAATTACAACATACGCATGATCCTCAACAGCAACAGTATCAAGATCAACAACAACATCATCATCAACAGCAGCAACAACCACAACAACAACAACATTCTCATAATGGTAACAATAATAATACACATAATGCAAACAATAATAAAAGTTTATTACAGCACATGTTTTGCCTTCCATTAAACTAATCTAAAACTCTCTCCCCCCCAAAAAAAAATAAACAAACAAATATTCAAACAATATTCAATAACTACAACAACAACAACTACTACTACTACTAAACAGCAACAAAGAACAAGAACAACTTAATAATCTGAAAAAAAAGTTAAACGAAATTAAAAGCCTATAACTTCTATTTCCATATTAAGAATTAAGAAAAAAATACAACAAATACCATATGTATCATTATCATCATAATTTTAATAAGAAAGAGAGGAGGGAGGACACTTCTAAAAATCGTTAAAAACACTCAGTATAAGAAAATATTTCAAGAAACAAAAATATTAATATTTATAAAATATAAAGTAATAAATAAAAATAATAATGAAACGTTAACGTAAAAGACATGTATGTACACATTTTTCTATTCCACAACAACGCATTAACTCTTAAGATTATATACTAAAAAAAAACAACAACAACAACCAACAAAATAGATTCGTTTATAATTAATGATGCATTAAGAGCCTAAATAAAAGTTTATTAAAATTAAAGAAAATTTACGAAAAAAACGAAAAATTACAGTTTTGAAAATTAAAAATATTTAGTTGTTAGAATTAATATTGATTTGAAAACAGTTCTAGAGTTTAAAGAAAAGTTGGTAGAACTAAAAAAAAATAATTCCTTTAAGGTTCTTGTGTAGTTCTTGAAAGAACTAGTTTAAAACTTGATCTTTCATTACAAGATTTTAAAAGTTTCTTTTACTCAAAAGAATCCTAGAAGATTTGATTTTAGCCTAATTTTTGATTGAATTGTAAATGTTGAAAATCTAAATCTAATTTGCTAGATCGTCAGCTACACTATAGTAAACATTGCAAATTTGCAACACTAAAAATTATACACAAAAACAAATGTATTTCCATATTTTCAAGGAAGTTTTGATTATCTTGTTCAATTAACAATCTATTTGGCCTTGTAAACTTAGCAAATGTAACAAATATAACAACAATATTTCAATTTGCAAACTTAACAACTTGCTAGACCCTAAGACTAACATCATAGCAACTTTGCAACACTTAAATTCAGGCAAAATGAAATGGCTGCTTAATTTTTAAAAAAATTATATTTATATATAAAATAAACTATTTTTTAACCTTGTAAACCTTGTAAATGTAGTAAATTCAATAATAATGCAAAAATTTACCATAATAAACAATTTGCCACAGGAAAACTATAAAATAGCATGTTTACAAGGCCTTAAAACCAAACGAAAACAAATGGATTTTGAAATTTTAAATAAATGTGAAGTTTTATATAAAACAAACTATTTGTTAGCCTGGTAAACCTTGTAAATGCAAAAAATCCAACAAAAATGTAAAATTCTACCATAACAAACAATTTGCCACAGCAAAACTATAAAATAGCAAATTTACAAGATCTGAAAACCAAACAAAAACTAATAGACTTTCCAATTTTCAAATAGTTTTGAAAATTTTAATAAAACTAACTATTTGTTAGTCTGGTAAACCTTGTAAATGTAGTAAATATAATGGAAAAAGTAAAATTTACCATAATAAATAATTTGCCACAGCAAAACTATGAAATAGCAAATTTACAAGACCTAAAAACCAAACAAAATATAATGGATTTCTTAATTTTTAAATGACTGTGAAGTTTTATATAAAACCAACTATATGTTAGCCTTACAAACCTTATAAATGTGGTAAATATAATGGAAATAGTAAAATTTACCATAATAAACAATTTGCCATAGCAAAACTACAATATAGCTAATTTACAAGACCTTAAACCAAACAAAAACGAATGAATTTCATAATTTTCAAATAAATGTCAAGTTTTATGTAAAACTAACTATTTTTTAGTCTGGTAAACCTAGCAAACATATTCAAACTATCGAAAATAATAAAATTTACCATAGTGTGTAATATGGCAAGGCCCCAACTGCAAAAAGTAAATTTGCAACACTAAACTCCAGACAAAAACAAATGTTTTTCAAATTTGCAATTTCTAATAAAATATTTATATAAAACTAACTATTTTTTAGCCTTGTAAACCTTGCAAATGTAGTAAATCTAATAGAAATAGTAAAACATACCATAATAAACAATTTACCAGAGCAAATTTCTAAAATAGTAAATTTACAAGACCTAAAACCAAACAAAAACGAATGGATTTCATAATTTTCAAATAATTGTGAAGTTTTATATAAAACTAACTAATAGTAAGCCTGGTAAACCTTGCAAATGTAGTAAATCTAAAGGAAATAGTAAAATTTACCACAGCGGATAATATGGCAAGGTCCCAACTGCAAAAAAGCAAATTTGCAACACTAAACTGCAAACAAAAATGAATGTTTTTTGTAATTACGATTTCTAATTAGATTTTTATACAAAACTAAGTATTTGTTAGCCTTGCAAATCTTGCAGATGTAGTTAATCTAATGGAAATAGTGTAATATACCATAGTGAACAATTTGCAAGCTTTAACCATGAAATAGATGATTTACATGACCTAAAAAATCACATTTTGTGTATTTGTCAGAATTTGTAAAATGATTTTGTCTAACAAACCTTGCAAATGTAGTAAATCTAATAAATAATGTAGGAATTAGTAGGAAAATCAATAAATGTTTGATTTACTATAGCTTCAATCATTTGCAAGGCTATATGTAATGTAAACATAACAACTTCGAAAATTCACTTTTCGTATTTAGTTTAAAGGTTTTTCTATAGCATTGCAGCCCTTGCAAATATTGTAAATCTATTAAAATGCCTGCATTTTTTGATAAAAATTCATTTACTATACCTAAATCTATTTACAAGACCACAAAATATGTAATTTTTTTAGATTAATGTCAATGTAAACACAACAACTCCGAAAATTCACTTTTCGTATTTAGTTTAAAGATTTTCCTATTATATTGCAACCCTTGCAAATGTTGCAAGCCTATTAAAATGCCTGCATTTTATTATAAAACCACATAATGTTTTATTTACTATAACTAAATTCATTTGTAAGACTATAAAAAAACTTTGTTAGGTTAAAAATTATAATTTACAAGACCTACGCACTTTTGCAATACCTAAAATGATCTTGCAAATGTGTAAAATTTTAAGAAACAAATGCAGTTTTTTATAAATCTAATAAAATTTAGCTTTTGTTACAATTTACCACACCTTGTTATAGTTGCAACATGAGCAAATCAGTTGCTTAAGTTAAAATTTTTCATAATAATTTACCCTTGCAAATATTGTTAATATAAGTAGTTAGAAGCTGACTATTGAGATTTAAAATAATTTTTCATTTACTATAGTTTAAATAATATGCAAGGTCTTGTAAATGTATTAGAAGTTGTTAAAATTAATAAAAACTATGTAAGATTAAGAGTTATTGTCTTTAACAATATTTGCAATGGCAGAATTTGGCAAAAAAGGTCTTGTAAATGTGTTAAATTAAAAAATTTTAAAATTTTTTCTTTTTTTATTATTTAAAAGGACTTTTCTTAAAAATTACGTAATTTGGATTTAATTTTTTTTTTTTGTAAATTAGCCTTGCAAACATGGTAAACTTTTACTTTTTATAGCAAACTACCCTTGCAAATAGTGCAATCATAATTAGCTTAATGTTTACAGTAGCAATCAACAAGAAATTGCAATTTACTATACTTAAGCTAATTTACAAGATCTAGTAAATGTATAAGAAATAGTTAAAAGTAATTTAAAATATTTAAAATTAAAAGATATTAACTTTAACAGCATTTGCAATAGCAAAATTCAACTAAAAAGGTCTGGTAAATGAGAAAAATCTAAACTGTTTTCAAATTAATATTTAACAAAAATTCTTTTTCTCTTTGAAAAATGATCTGATAACTTAAAGTATATTTATAAAAAAAAACCGAACAATTTTACTAAAATGCAATAGCTTATGATTGAAGAAAAAAAAACAACAACAAAAAACTATTAAGTTTTTTTTAATATGTTACAAATTATTATTAAATGTCTGTATTATTGTGTGAGTATTTTTTTTTAAAAAAGAAATCTAGTAAGAAAATTAAGTAAAAAACAAACTTTATTCTAAATAAAAGAAAAAAAATTACAAAAAAAAAATTATTAAACTTTTTCCGTCTCAATATTTTAATTAATTTATAAAGTTTGAAAGAATTGCAAAAAAAACAACAACAACAAAATTATATTATAATCCCTCTTGTATTGTTTAAAACAGAAAAATTAAAAGAAAAATAAATAAATTATTACAAAATAAAAAAAAACTTAAAAAAAACATTCCTTTTTAAAATATTTAGCTTTTTAAACTGATTTACTATACTTTGTTTCTATGTGTATGTGTACTTATTTAACAAAAAAAAAAAACTAATTTTTTAAATTTTGTTTTATTATATATATTTTTTTAAATTAAAAATTTTATGTTCTATGTTTTAATTTAAGTTTTCATATAAAATATTTTTATTATTTTAAATAAAAATTTCATGAAAATTTCTCATAAAACAATGTTTTTTTTCACTCTTCCAATTAACTTAATTATTGCTCCAATTGTTCAGCAATGAAAAAAAGGCATTGGCAAGACAAGTTCTGGTTTGTTTTCTTTTATTATGCTATATTTGCAAGTTTAGTCATTAAAACTATCATTTTGTGTTTAAAATTATAATTTTCGTTTCTTTTCATTACAAAATTTACCTTTAAATACCCTTGCAAATGTTAGCAAATATACAAAATCTCATAATTGCTAAATACTTTTTAAGATAAACAGCAAATTTTTGATTTACTATACCTAAGCAAGATTTGCAAGACCTAAAAACCTATAGTAAATGTTGTATATTTAACTCTAAAGCTAAATTTAATAATTTAACAACAAAAAATATAGTTTACTATACCTAAAACATTTCGCTAGACCTAAAAACAAGACTTGTAAATATGAAAAATGTGGAAAAAATTTAAAACTAACATTTCAAATTTCATCGCCAGTTAACAACAAATGGAAAAATTTATTTTCCTTTATTTTTCATTTTTTTGCAAGGGTTGCAATACTCTTGCAAATATAGTAAATCTAACATAATATTGCTATTAGATCTTGCAAAATATAAAGAAATCTTAACTGCCCTAGAAAACAACAACTTATTTCATTTACTACATCTAAAGTGATTTGCAAGACCTAAAAACAAGCCTTGTAAATATGAAAAAATGTGTAAAAAATTTAAAACTAACATTTCAAATTTCATTGCCAGTTAACAACAAGTGGAAACATTTGTTTTCTTTTATTTTCCATTTTTTTTTTGCAAGAGTTGCAATAGCCTTGCAAATCTGGTAAATCTAATTTCATATTGCTATTAAATCTTGCAAAATATAAAAAATCTTAAAAACTCTGCTATATCTAGCAAGAAAACAACAACATATTTCATTTACTACAACTAAAGTGATTTGCAAGACTTAAGAAAGGTCTTATAAATATAAAAAATAAAAACAAAGGCCTTGTAAATCCCAAAAATCTGAAAAAAAATTAAAACTAACATTTCAAACTTCATGTGCAGTTAACAACAAGTGGAATTTTTTTTTCATTTTTTTACAAGGGTTGCAACACCCTTGCAAATATAGTAAATCTAATTTAATATTGCTATTAGGTCTGGTTAATAAACAAATCTTAAACACTATGCTTTACTTTAGCAAGAAAACAACAGCATATTTCATTTACTACAACTAAAGTAATTTGCAAGACTTAAGAAAGGTCTTGTAAATATGCAAAAGGAACTAACTTAAAAACTTTCATTTACAACATAGAAAATTACTTAGCAATTAAAAAAATTCACTTTTTCTATTAAGTCTAGCGTTTTTTTTTACTATTGCAAACCTTGCAAATATAGTAAATCTGAAAAAATTTCAAAATATTTAATTTACTATATCTTAATTCATCGTAAATCATTTGCTATATTGCAATTAGGACTTGTAAATAGAAAAAATCTTAGCAATTCTGCTGAAATATCATAAATATTTCATTTACCACACCTAAAGCAATTCGCAAGAGGTCTTGTAAATATGAAAAATTTCAACCAAATTTGAAAAAACTTTCAATTCATTACTTAGCCATTCGAAGAATTCTTCTTTTCTCTACTTAATCTAGCATTTTTTCTTACTATTGCAAATCTTGCATATAAAGTTAATATGAAATATTACAAAAATCTTCTTCTCTTTCTGTCACTCTTTCTTTTTCTTACCTTGGTGCCCATAATTGCTGGATAACCTGTAAAAATGAAAGATTGATAAGAACATTAGTAGAGAATCAACTCAATTGTAGTAAATTTACAAGATTAAATGTCATGTTTACTAAGGAAATTCTAGAAAATGTTTCATTATATTTGGGTCTTGCATATTTACCAGTCCTGACTTGCTATAGTTCTTAGATCTGCAAATTTGCATACATCAATGCTTTGAGTTTTTGTTTGTTAAAGTTTTGCAAGGTTTACAAGAGTAACATTAAAAGAGCGGGCTGTAGTACAGACTATAGACTAGACTGTAGTTTAGACTATAGACTAAACTATAGTCCAAAATATAGGCTAGGTTATAGACTATACAATAGCCAAGTTTGTAGTCCAGACTATAGACTATACTTTAGTAAAGACAATATACTAGACTATAGTCCAGAATATAGACTAGACTACAGTCCAAACTATAGACTAGACTATAGTCCAAACTATAGACTAGACTATAGTCCAGACTATAGCCTAGACTATAGTCCAGACTATATACTAGACTATAGCCCAGACTATAGACTGGACTATAGACTGGACTATAGTCCTGACTATAGACTAGACTATAGTCCAGACTATATACTAGACTATAGTCCATACTATAATCCTGTTTATAGACTGGACTATAGTCCTGTCTATTGACTAGACTATAGTCCTGTCTATAGACTAGACTGTAGTCCAGAATATAAACTAGACTACAGTTCGGTCTATAGACTATGCTATAGTCAAGACTGTAGACTTGACTATAGTCAGGACTTAAATATAGTGACTGTAGACTAGACTAAAGAATAGTCATCATTTATAGACATAGGCAAGACTATAGTACTGGCGAAAACTAGACTATAGTTCAGATTATGGTTAAAAAAAATAGAGTAAAGCTCAAGCTGTAAACTAGACTAAAGTACAAACTATAAAATAAACTATGGTTCAGACTACAAGTAGAATAGACTGTAGTCTAGACTATAGACTAGATTATAGAATGATCAGGGTATTGATCATTTTATAGTCCAGACAAAACCAAACTCCAGACAATGGTATACTATAGTCCGACCTATTTGATTATATTTGAAAAATATAGACTTAACTATAGTCCATTCATTAAACTAGACTATAGTCCAGACTTGACAATAGTTCACATTTATACATATAGATAAAGACTATAGTCCTAGCGAAACTATATATTAAAGATCAGACTATAGTAAAAGCTAAAAAATTACTATGGCCCAGACTACAAATAGAATAGACTGTAGTCCAGACTATAGACCAGATTATATAGAAGACCAGAGATCAGTCTATAGATATTATAGTCCAGATTAAAAAACTACACAATAGTCAAAACTATAGACAATTCTATAGACTAAACTATAGTCTATAGTATAGACTAGACAATAGTTCAGATTTTTAGATATATAGCAAGACTAGAGTCTAGCGAGAACTAGACTGTAGACTAGACTATAGTACAAAATATAAATTATGTGATCCTACAAATTGAATACTTTAGTCCAGACTATAGACTAGGTTATAGATAGAGTAATGATCATGTTATAGAGTAAAGATCATGTTATATTCCAGACTATACTATAGATAAGACTAAAGACAACATTGTAGATAAGACCACAGTCCAAACTAAAGACTACAATATAGATCAGACTTAAGACTACATTAGACTACAGATTCTGCTTTTGCTTAGACTATAGAATAAGCAAGAAAATATAATATACTAGAGACCATAGTCCAGACTATATACTCCATATTCAGACTATATATTAGACCATAGTTGGGATAAAAACTATACTATAGTTCAGACTACTTGACTAGACTATTAATAGACTATGGTAAAGATTAGTGATGACTATATACTACACTACAGATCAGACTATAGACTAGACTATAATCCCAATAAATTGAATTTCAGTCTAGTATATAAGAAGTGCAGACTATTGATTATAGTTGTAGAATATAGAACTATTATCGAACTATAGTCGAGACTATAGACTAAAGTAAGGTCTAGACAATAATGTAGATAATAGACTAGTCTAGTTGATATTATTGACAATAATACGGACTATAGACTAGTGTGTATTATAGTCTAAAGACTAAACTATAGTCTATATATAGAGTAATTTCTACATTTTCAAAGAGCATGCTTGATCTTGTGTTTTTGCATACAAGTTGGAGTAATTTTTATTTTAATTTTTTTTTTTAATTTTGTTCTTGTCCTATGTTTCAAATCGAAAAACTTAAGACCCCAGTTAATATTTAAAATATTAATATAATAAACTGTGTTGTTTGTTACTGCATTATTAAAATTAAAACCTCTCAAAAAAAAAAATTAACAATTAAATAAATTTATAGTTAAAAAATTTTTAGCAAAAAAAAAAAAAAATATTAAATAAAAAAATAAAATCAAAGCACCTTTGTAAATGATGATTTATATTTATTAAAAATAAAAAAAAAAAATAATTTAAAAGAAAAACAAAAATTTTTAAAGAAAAGGGCACTTAAAAAGCAAGACCATTTGAAAAAAGACAAGTCTTTTTTTAAATAAAAAAAAAATAACTCAAGTAGTCAAGTAATCTAAAAAAAAATTATATTATATATACACACACACATTATAATCTAATAAACAAATTCTAAACTTTAAATATTAAGATTTGAAAAATTTTAACAAAAAAAAAAAAACTAAAAAAAAATCTGATAAAAAATATCCAAACAACAAAAAAGCTTTACAGAAAATTTCAGTTACAATTGATTTTATTAATGTAAATTTTCAGTTAAATAATCTATTACAAATTCTATTATTTCTTCTTAATTTTTTCTAGTAATCTCTATAATAAAATATACTTTAGGTATTTCATCTTTAAATTGAAAAAAATAAAATGGAACCGAAAACAATTAATAATATAAAATAAAATTATAACAACAACAAAATATTGTTATAAAACAATTATTATAAATTGAAAAATAAAAACTGAAATTAATTCATACAATTATAAGATTTATAAAATGTGGTTTTATTTTATGGAGGGCAAATTTGCAACTTCTGAATGATCTGCCAGTTTACTATGGGTCTAAACTAAATCATTTTCAAATGAACTAATACAAGAACTAAACTAGAACTGAAGAGAACAGAACTAGAACAGAACTAGAACAGAACTAGAACAGAACTAGAACAGAACTAGAAGAGAACTAGAACAGAACTAGAACAGAACTAGAACAGAACTAGAACTAGAACAGAACTAGAACAGAACTAGAACAGAACTAGAACAGAACTAGAACAGAACTAGAACAGAACTAGAACAGAACTAGAACAGAACTAGAACAGAACTAGAACAGAACTAGAACAGAACTAGAACAGAACTAGAACAGAACTAGAACAGAACTAGAACAGAACTAGAACAGAACTAGAACAGAACTAGAACAGAACTAGAACAGAACTAGAACTAGAACAGAACTAGAACAGAACTAGAACAGAACTAGAACAGAACTAGAACAGAACTAGAACAGAACTAGAACAGAACTAGAACAGAACTAGAACAGAACTAGAACAGAACTAGAACAGAACTAGAACAGAACTAGAACAGAACTAGAACAGAACTAGAACAGAACTAGAACAGAACTAGAACAGAACTAAACAGAACTAGAACAGAACTAGAACAGAACTAGAACAGAACTAGAACAGAACTAGAACAGAACTAGAACAGAACTAGAACAGAACTAGAACAGAACTAGAACAGAACTAGAACAAACTAGAACAGAACTAGAACAGAACTAGAACAGAACTAGAACAGAACTAGAACAGAACTAGAACAGAACTAGAACAGAACTAGAACAGAACTAGAACAGAACTAGAACAGAACTAGAACAGAACTAGAACAGAACTAGAACAGAACTAGAACAGAACTAGAACAGAACTAGAACAGAACTAGAACAGAACTAGAACAGAACTAGAACAGAACTAGAACAGAACTAGAACAGAACTAGAACAGAACTAGAACAGAACTAGAACAGAACTAGAACAGAACTAGAACAGAACTAGAACAGAACTAGAACAGAACTAGAACAGAACTAGAACAGAACTAGAACAGAACTAGAACAGAACTAGAACAGAACTAGAACAGAACTAGAACAGAACTAGAACAGAACTAGAACAGAACTAGAACAGAACAGAACAGAACTAGAACAGAACTAGAACAGAACTAGAACAGAACTAGAACAGAACTAGAACAGAACTAGAACAGAACTAGAACAGAACTAGAACAGAACTAGAACAGAACTAGAACAGAACTAGAACAGAACTAGAACAGAACTAGAACACAGAACTAGAACAGAACTAGAACACAGAACTAGAACAGAACTAGAACAGAACTAGAACAGAACTAGAACAGAACTAGAACAGAACTAGAACAGAACTAGAACAGAACTAGAACAGAACTAGAACAGAACTAGAACAGAACTAGAACAGAACTAGAACAGAACTAGAACAGAACTAGAACAGAACTAGAACAGAACTAGAACAGAACTAGAACAGAACTAGAACAGAACTAGAACAGAACTAGAACAGAACTAGAACAGAACTAGAACAGAACTAGAACAGAACTAGAACAGAACTAGAACAGAACTAGAACAGAACTAGAACAGAACTAGAACAGAACTAGAACAGAACTAGAACAGAACTAGAACAGAACTAGAACAGAACTAGAACTAGAACAGAACTAGAACAGAACTGGAACAGAACTGGAACAGAACTAGAACAGAACTAGAACAGAACTAGAACAGAACTAGAACAGAACTAGAACAGAACTGGAACAGAACTAGAACAGAACTAGAACAGAACTAGAACAGAACTAGAACAGAACTAGAATAGAACTAGAACAGAACTAGAACAGAACTAGAACAGAACTAGAACAGAACTAGAACAGAATTTGAACAGAACTAGAACAGAAATAGAACAGAACTACAACAGAACTAGAATAGAACTAGAACAGAATTAAAACAGAACTAAAACAGAACTAGAACAGAACTAGAACATAACTAGAACAGAACTAGAACAGAACTAGAACAGAACTAGAACAGAACTAGAACAGAACTAGAACAGAACTAGAACAGAACTAGAAAAACTAGAACAGAACTAGAACAGAACTTGAACAGAACTAGAACAGAATTTGAACAGAACTAGAACAGAACTAGAACAGAAATAGAACAGAACTACAACAGAACTAGAATAGAACTAGAACAGAATTAAAACAGAACTAGAACAGAACTAGAACAGAACTAGAACATAACTAGAACAGAACTAGAACAGAACTAGAACAGAACTAGAACAGAACTAGAACAGAACTAGAACAGAACTAGAACAGAACTAGAACAGAACTAGAACAGAACTAGAACAGAACTAGAACAGAACTAGAACAGAACTAGAACAGAACTAGAACAGAACTAGAACAGAACTAGAACAGAACTAAAACAGAACTAGAACAGAACTAAAACTGAACTAGAACTGAACTAGAACAGAACTAGAATAGAACCAGATCAGAACTAGAACTTTTCTGCTGTAGTAAAGTCTATATTAACTAAATGACTAGTAGATTTTTGCCCATAATTGGTCTGCGACGTTGATTTTCATAACTAACTTGCACCGGCGTCGTTTTTTTCAAGTTTTCTTTTGTGCGTTTCTTTTCTTCAAGAAATGATTCATTTTCCATTTTAGTTCAGTTTCTTCGTACAAACAATTGTCGATCGCAAAAATGAGGAAAATATTGGGTAATATCCGTTTAAGACATGTATACAAAATATTAAATGCACTTTATTTATAACAGAACTAGAACAGAACTAGAACAGAACTAGAACAGAACTAGAATAGAACTAGAACAGAACTAGAACAGAACTAGAACAGAACTAGAACAGAACTAGAACAGAATTTGAACAGAACTAGAACAGAAATAGAACAGAACTACAACAGAACTAGAATAGAACTAGAACAGAATTAAAACAGAACTAAAACAGAACTAGAACAGAACTAGAACATAACTAGAACAGAACTAGAACAGAACTAGAACAGAACTAGAACAGAACTAGAACAGAACTAGAACAGAACTAGAACAGAACTAGAACAGAACTAGAACAGAACTAGAACAGAACTTGAACAGAACTAGAACAGAATTTGAACAGAACTAGAACAGAACTAGAACAGAAATAGAACAGAACTACAACAGAACTAGAATAGAACTAGAACAGAATTAAAACAGAACTAGAACAGAACTAGAACAGAACTAGAACATAACTAGAACAGAACTAGAACAGAACTAGAACAGAACTAGAACAGAACTAGAACAGAACTAGAACAGAACTAGAACAGAACTAGAACAGAACTAGAACAGAACTAGAACAGAACTAGAACAGAACTAGAACAGAACTAGAACAGAACTAGAACAGAACTAGAACAGAACTAGAACAGAACTAAAACAGAACTAGAACAGAACTAAAACTGAACTAGAACTGAACTAGAACAGAACTAGAATAGAACCAGATCAGAACTAGAACTTTTCTGCTGTAGTAAAGTCTATATTAACTAAATGACTAGTAGATTTTTGCCCATAATTGGTCTGCGACGTTGATTTTCATAACTAACTTGCACCGGCGTCGTTTTTTTCAAGTTTTCTTTTGTGCGTTTCTTTTCTTCAAGAAATGATTCATTTTCCATTTTAGTTCAGTTTCTTCGTACAAACAATTGTCGATCGCAAAAATGAGGAAAATATTGGGTAATATCCGTTTAAGACATGTATACAAAATATTAAATGCACTTTATTTATTCTCTTCTTTTGCTCTTCTCTCATACAGACATAGACTTTGTATGTATCAGAACATTGAGGTTGATCAGTTATTCGTCATTTTCAATTACTATTCGATGGAGTTCGGTTGTGTTTTGTTTTAATAAAAAAAATTATTTGTTATGATTTAAAAATTTGTATTTTTTTGTGTGAGTGTTGGGATTGTTAATATTGCAAAAAAAAAATGAATTGAAATAAAAAGGGAAATACCTGTTTAATAAAGCACAAAACATAACAAACATCAAGAGTACTAAATAAAGTCGCGCGAGTAAAACGTTTCTTATCTGTGGCGGGTGTTGATTTGAAATATTGCAAAAAATTTTGTAAATTCGAAAAAAGAATTAAATTAAGATAATAATAACAAAATAACCACTAAATTGTTGTTGGCTTACGGCGATAAAAATATCACAATTATCATGTTTTCATATCTTACTAAACAACCTGATCCACTGGAAAGATTTGCCTATGATAGTGCCATTAGGAAAAAGTGCACATTAACAAGTGAATTTGTACTTTTGAACGACACAATATATCCAGAAGTTTGGATTGTGGTCGATTTATATAGCCATATAGATCCGCCACTTTTGTCACCCCATATACTAAGAAAAAACAGCGCCCGAAATGAAAAACTTATAATAGACCTAATGCAAATGCCGGTCCCTAATAGCAGCTATTACAAATACAATCTCAATAATTGTCACATTCGTAAAACCGGTAACTTACGACTAAGAAACGAAATCATCGGAAAGCTAAAGTATTTGAAAAGTTGGCAGACGGAACAATCGTTAGATAAAAATGCTATAGATATAATAGAAAATACTTTTGATATTGATTACTTTGATATAAAAAGTGAAAAAAAGGTAAAACTATTGCAAAGAATATTCTATTTCCATAAATATAACTCCAACTTTTACAGGTCTATATAGGCTTTACAGCATATGCCCGTAATCCAGACAATGGTTGTAAAGAACAAATTTCAGACACCGTATTTTCGAATGCCATTTATGACGTGTGTAATTTTTCATCGGTAATGCCTAGTTCTGCCACGACTACAGCTGGTGGTTCTGAGCATATCATTAAACTTAGCGATAACAATGCTATAACAACTTCTCCAATCATCCAAATAAAATTATCCGATGAGTATAATAGTTGGAACGCTTGTACTATGGGCTATTTACAAGAAGATGGTTTACATTTCACTGCCCCACCCTATACTGGGCAAATTAATGTTAACGATAAAAATCGTCTAATTAATTTGCAGGTTATGGAGAACATACCTATTGGCGCCATTAAATTTGTTTATATCGATAATAATTAAACTATTTATAAATATGAAACTAATTTAAACTTTATTTCTAATATATTTAATTTTTATAATTATTCATTAAAAGATCACATTTTGTTTTTGTTATTTTTTTATATTGATTTTATAAAAGGTTATATTCCTTATGTTGATAATATCGAACAGGGCTCCTGCATTATTTCTTGAATTTTTGCTTCGGGTATTTCAACTTGATTGGCCAGCAGGGTGTGTACAATACCACTAAGTTTGTGGCCGCTGGAACGTGTCTGCAGGCGAAATTCAACATCGTTTTCATGGACCACAGTATCGGTGCCACCGTCGACAAATTCGGCCTAAAAAGGCATGAAAATGAAATTAGATCAAGTCTAGATTAGCTTAATATCAGCTTAGTTTAACATTTGTTTTATTTCTGTTCTAGTTCTGTTCTAGTTCTGTTCAAGTTCTGTTCTAGTTCTGTTCTAGTTCTGTTCTAGTTCTGTTCTAGTTCTGTTCTAGTTCTGTTCTAGTTCTGTTCTTGTTCTGTTCTAGTTCTGTTCTAGTTCTGTTCTAGTTCTGTTCTATTTCTGTTCTAGTTCTGTTCTGTTCTAGTTCTTTTCTAGTTCTTTTCTAGTTCTGTTCTAGTCCTTTTTAGTTCAGTTCCTGTCCTGTTTTTGTTAAAATTTATGTCTATTTAACCTACCGTTTCATTCCGTAGTTTATCATTAATGAATAAATTCAATGTATCCAATTCCAACATAATCCGATATTCTACGCCATTTATAGTTGTAACCCATAAACGATATTGTTTCGTCTGTTCCTCGGTATACTGATCATGAGATTTGCCATCAATAAAAAGAAGATATTCATATTTGAAACCAGGCGCTGGATCGACTCGTATAATACAGCGGGCATCATTTATATAGAAAGTATCTTCACCCACCAGCTTAAACATCCAGTCACGTCTTAAGACTTCCTAAATTTTGTAAAAAAGGTCTGTAAGTATAATGTAGGAAAAATGGTATAGGCTGTCTCAAACCTTCCCATTAACCCATATCATACGTCTGCCACTGGTTGTGCCATGTTCCAGTTCAATTCGATACATTTTACCATTTATCGGTGCACACCATTTGGCTACAATATTATTTTTATTATAACGTTTCTCTTCGGGTATATGATCCAAACTCATGATGGGTTTCGTTGAGAGATTTTCTAATTTCAACAGGGGCGATAAAAAGGACATGTTAAGGATCAAAAAAAAAAAAAAAACTGAAAGAAATATAAGTTTAGAGATCTTGTAAATAGTTAAGAACAGGTTTTTTTATCACTTTATGTTTTCATAGTTAATATGAATCTCGGGAATGAAATTCTGTCTTTATATTCATAACGTGTGTGATGATTAACGGTCGATTTTAAAATTTATTTTCCCAAGAATTTTAAATCACTTTTTTCCTACTTTTCTTAACAAAATTTTGTATGAAGGACTTTAGCTTATATTTAAATCATTAAAAACTATTAATTATATACAATTTTCTATTAATTCACTTATACACACAAACTCTATTTTAATAGATAATAGCTCCCCAGTGTATTTACTGTGGTATGTCATGACATCACACACGTTAGTAATGCATGATAATTGCGCGTTAATTTTATTTTAAATTTACATTTTAATTAAAAACTATTATTTTGTTTTACTTTCTCTGCAAATATTTACTTTAAATCGTTCAAAAAATCATTTATTTGGCCAAAAACCTTTTTTTGCGCGACTATTTTAAAATCTTCCAATACGACAATACGTTTTTGTTTGTAAAGCAATGATTTTATAGATTTTACAACACATTTAAAGTGGAAAATAATAACAGAGTGTTTACCGCTAGAGCGCTAATAAAATACTAAAAAAATATTTCTTGTAAAAACACAAGAAATACAAGCGAAATAATAAAAACAACAACAATAACAGAACCACAACAGCAGCGGCAGTAAAAAAACAAAAACAATTCATAAACGAATTGTTTGCTAGCTGGATGGATGTCCTATAGCCAAATGTGAAATACTTATTCCCTTAATGCTTTTTACCAAAAACATATACGACACTAGCTCGTATACTAGTAGTGAAATAAATGTATTACTGACACTAACACTAACACTTACTCATACCACCACTCATACCATTACCTTTTGTAGTATTATTGGCGACGAAGAGGATATACAAACACACACACACTGACTCACTTACATACTCATGTCAACTCATACTTAGGCAACTAACCAACCAGCCAGCCAACCAGACAAAAAATCAGCCAAATTGTAGAAGAATAAAAAGCAAGCTAACGAACCAATGTTATTAGTTAGTAGATCTAGCAACACGCACTATGGCTTGAGTAAATAGTCAAGCCTATAGTATAGTCTACAGTCTAGTATATAGTCTAGTCTATAGTCCAGTCTATAGTCTAGTCTATAGTCTAGTCTATAGTCTAGTCTATAGTCTAGTCTATAGTCTAGTCTATAGTCTAGTCTAT
>NC_060954.1:6167090-6168479 GCF_022045245.1 Lucilia cuprina
TGAACTAGAACTGAACTAGAACTGAACTAGAACTGAACTAGAACTGAACTAGAATTGAACTAGAACTGAACTAGAACTGAACTAGAACTGAACTAGAACTGAACTAAACCTGAACTAGAACTGATCTAGAACTGAACTAAAAAGGATATAGAACTGACCCAAAACTAAACTAAAACTCAAATTGAAACTTTATCTAACTTTTAAATTACATTTGTTCAATTTAAAAAAAAAAAGTGATCATATTTAAACTACCCGCATTCCGTGGATGGCTTATAGCATCCATTACTTTATTTATGAAACATGTCAACAGAAGATTTGATCCAACCATCCATCTATCATGCTCTGCACTCATTTAATGCATGAGGGATTTGTCTCCCCAACAGCAGTAACAACAACGTCAACAATCACCTACTGGCATTCAGGCGAGGATAAGAATACGTGGTTGAGGTTTTTCTTTTATTCGCCAACATTTGACGCGTTTTATGCTACATGTAACACATTAAAATATTATTTATATATAAAACAGAAATACGAAGGTATTTGTTCCAAAAACAAACATGAAAAGAAAATGCAATAAGAAAAATGTAAAACTCAAGTATACTTCCACTTACAACAATCCACGAACACGTATGTATGTCGAGTTTTTTTTCAACGTTTCCTTCAACTTACATTTATTTTTAATAAAAATATCTGTATATGACTGTCTTTTTCAAATATTTTATATCTTTGCAATTGCAATAAAAACACATATATATATGTGTGTGTGTCAGAGTGAGTTATAAATGTGTGCTTGTACAAGTACCTTGGACACTTGGTTTACATATACATATATACATACGTATTATATTTTTAACGATATTCTTTCTTTTTTCAAAAATTTCGGTATGAAATATTTGTTTGTTAGAAATCGTATACATATGTATTTATAGAATAGTGTGAGTGTGTGCGTGGATGGTATTTGGCGCCTAGTGTTTTTACAAACATATAATTTGCCCCTTTAACAAATACGCCATGTCTTGTGTAAACATACATACATTTAGAGACAGACAGAAGAAACAAATACACACAATTATATATGTATGCTCATACATTTATTCAGACACAAGTAGCACAATGGGTTGAATGACTACCAACTGAAAACAAAAGTAAAGGAGTCCAAAAGAACTGAACCATAACAGAACTAGAACACAACTAGAACAGAACAGCACAGCACAGAACTGGAACAGAACTAGAACAGAACTAGAACAGAACTAGAACAAAACTAGAACAAAACTAGAACAAAACTAGAACAGAACTAGAACAGAACTAGAACAGAACTAGAACAAAACCAGAACAAAACTAGAACAGAACTAGAACAGAACTAGAACAGAACTAGAACAGAACTAGAAC
>NC_060954.1:6168579-6169930 GCF_022045245.1 Lucilia cuprina
AACATAAAAGTCCATTTTCTGGCTAAACTAGAGGAGCTAGGGTCAAAACAATGAAAATCTGTGATCACTTGTATTTCCTAATAAAACTCGATTTTTGAGTGAAAACATAAAAGTCCATTTTCTGGCTAAACTAGAGGAGCTAGGGCCAAACCAAGGAAAATCTGTGAACACTTGTATTTCCTAATAAAACTCGATTTTTGAGTGAAAACATAAAAGTCCATTTTCTGGCTAAACTAGAGGAGCTAGGGCCAAAACAATGAAAATCTGTAATCACTTGTATTTCCCAAAAAATAAAAGTCCATCTTCTGCTTAAACTAGAGGGCCAAACCAATGAAAATCTGTGATCACTCTTATTTCCTACAAAAACTCGATTTTTGAGTCCATTTTCTGGCTAAACTAGAGGATCTAGGGCCAAAACAATGAAAATCTGTGATCACTTGTATTTCCCACAAAAACTCGATTTTTGAGTGAAAACATAAAAGTCCATTTTCTGGCTAAACTAGAGGAGCTAGGGCCAAAACAATGAAAATCTGTGATCACTTGTATTTCCCAAAAAAACTCGGTTTTTGAGTGAAAACATAAAAGTCCCTTTTCTGGCTAAACTAGAGGAGCTAGGGCCAAACCAATGAAAATCTGTTATCACTTGTATTTGCCAAAAAACTCGGTTTTTGAGTGAAAACTAAACCAATGTGATCACTTGTATTTCCTACAAAAACTAGATATTTTTTAGTGAAAACATAAAAGTCCATTTTCTGGCTAAACTAGAGAAGCTAGAGCCAAAACCATGAAAATCTGTGATCACTCTTACTTTCTACTAAAACTTTATTTTTTGAATGAAAACTTAAAAGTCCATTTTCTGGCTAAACTAGATGAGTTAGGGCCAAAAGAATGAAAATCTATGATCTCTTGTATTTGTTTATAAAACGTGAAAATAGATTTCTGAACCTTTTGTTAAATAATTTTTAAACTGTATTACTTACAATTTCTATATTTATCATTAAGAACAGGCACTTTAATGGCCATAAGATATAATCAATAAATTGCATTATTACAACCTTTGTAAAAAGGCACATCGATCATGACTTAAAAAATTTATTTTTTTTTAATTTTTATCCTTTTTGTTATACTTGTTATCTACACTGTAGAGAAAGGTACTTAAAATTTGTTAAGGACTTTGTAACATTCTAAATACCTTCTGTTTTAGTTGTGTTTTATTTCTGTTCTAGTTCTTCTTCTGTTCTAGTTTGTTCTAGTTCTGTTCTAGTTCTGTTCAAGTTCTGTTCAAGTTCTGTTCTAGTTCTGTTCTAGTTCTGTTCTAGTTCTGTTCTAGTTCTGTTCTAGTTCTGTTCTA
>NC_060954.1:6170030-6176833 GCF_022045245.1 Lucilia cuprina
CTAGAACAGAACTAGAACAGAACTAGAACAGAACTAGAACAGAACTAGAACAGAACTAGAACAGAACTAGAACTAGAACAGAATTAGAACAGAACTAGAACAGAACTATGACAGAACTACAGCAGAATTAAAACAAACTAGAATAGAACAGAACTAGTACAAAACTAGAACAGAACTAGAACAGAACTAGAACAGAACTAGAACAGAACTAGAACAGAACTAGAACAGAACTAGAACAGAACTAGAACAGAACTAGAACAAAACTAGAACAGAACTAGAACAGAACTAGAACAAAACTAGAACAGAACTAGAACAGAACTAGAACAGAACTAGAACAGAACTAGAACAGAACTAGAACAGAACTAGAACAGAATTAGAACAGAATTAGAACAGAACTAGAACAGGACTAGAACAGAACTACGACAGAACTACAGCAGAACTAAAACAAACTAGAATAGAACAGAACTAGTACAAAACTAGTTAAACTGTGATTTTTTTGTGAGTGTAGCTTACAATTTATACGTTCTGTTCTTCATTAACTTTATAGTATAAGAGGATGTTCTACACATGTACTTACGCTAAACCTTTAAAGGTAATTTTGTTTTAAGGAAAACTAAAAAAGTAATAAAATAACAAACTTAAATGATCCATTATATAAATTATAAATGCCATATAAGGGCTATATTAACGTGTCTTAAGAATAAACTACTAATATAAGAAATATATGTATAAATAATGAACGTTTTAAACCGTCGAAGTTACATTTAAACACACACTAAATAGTTTTTATAAAAAGCCTTTGAACTTTAGTTTTCTTCTCTTTCTTGGGTCTTTTAATTTAACCTTAATTTTCTTGGTTGCTGGCATTTTCAGTCTTTTATAGTTTTGTTTTAATGTTTTTTTTGTAGTTTATTTAAATTGCATTTTAGTTAAATAAATTATAAAGAAAAAATGTTTTATTTAACTTGGAAAATTGCCATCAAAATTCAAACTTAAATATTGGCTGTTTTCATTATTGTTGTGAACTTGATTTCATAAGCGTGAAACAATAGTGAAATTTAGTAGAAAAATAAAAAAAAAAACAAATTATTAGTAATTAAAGCGGCAAGAACGACTAAAATCTACTCTATAGTAGAAGAATTAATTCTTCCCACAAAATTTTAAAAAAATTATTTTTTCTATAATTTCATTTAAATAGTTAAAGTATTAAAGTTTTATGCATCTCAAGTGAATATCCCTAAATAAATTATGTTAGTAACAAACGTCTTGTTAAACATAATTACTCAGTATTAAAGGAACTAACACATAAATTTTCACACTTTTGTAAAGTAGTGAGAGCGATAATAAAAGACCAACAAAACATTTTGCTTGGCAATGTCGAGGGCTCATCATCGTCATCATCATTATTGCTGTAGAGATGTTTATGAGAGCGCTTGCATGAGTGTGTGCTTGTGTAGATTGTTTGCTAAAACGGAAGTCAGCCATATTGGCAGTTATTTAACATTGTTTACAAGCAGCCAAGTGTGTTAATATGTTTGTATACCTTCGAATGTATGAATAAATTCCTTCCATGTAATTGTAATCGAACATGTAAGTCAGTTTGTTGTTCATATTGTTTTCATTTTTATTCATTTGCCAATGAATAGCGTGACGATACTAGATGGATTATGTTGGATAATTTGTGTTTTTCTTCCATTATTAAACTGTACAAAGATAAGTTTTAGAAAATAGTTTGAGTTTTTAAAATATAGAAATGAAATATTGCATCGAGGCAAAAACGAATAAATGAACTACTACCTTTTACAAGAGAACTAGATCAGAACTACAACAGAACTTGAACAGAACTAGAACAGAACTAGAACAGAACTAGAACAGAACTAGAATAGAACTAAAACAGAACTAGAACAGAACTAGAACAGAACTAGAACTGAACTAGAACTGAACTAGAACAGAACTAGAACAGAACTAGAACAGAGCTAGAACAGAACTAGAACAGAACTAGAACAGAACTAGAACAGAACTAGAACAGAACTAGAACAGAACTAGAACAGAACTAGAACAGAACTAGAACAGAACTAGAACAGAACTAGAACAGAACTAGAACAGAACTAGAACAGAACTAGAACAGAACTAGAACAGAACTAGAACAGAACTAGAACAGAACTAGAACAGAACTAGAACAGAACTAGAACAGAACTAGAACAGAACTAGAACAGAACTAGAACAGAACTAGAACAGAACTAGAACAGAACTAGAACAGAACTAGAACAGAACTAGAACAGAACTAGAACAGAACTAGAACAGAACTAGAACAGAACTAGAACAGAACTAGAACAGAACTAGAACAGAACTAGAACAGAACTAGAACAGAACTAGAACAGAACTAGAACAGAACTAGAACAGAACTAGAACAGAACTAGAACAGAACTAGAACAGAACTAGAACAGAACTAGAACAGAACTAGAACAGAACTAGAACAGAACTAGAACAGAACTAGAACAGAACTAGAACAGAACTAGAACAGAACTAGAACAGAACTAGAACAGAACTAAACAGAACTAGAACAGAACTAGAACAGAACTAGAACAGAACTAGAACAGAACTAGAACAGAACTAGAAAAGAACTAAAACAGAACTAGAACAGAACTAGAACAGAACTAGAACAGAACTAGAACAGAACTAGAACAGAACTAGAACAGAACTAGAACAGAACTAGAACAGAACTAGAACAGAACTAGAACAGAACTAGAACAGAACTAGAACAGAACTAGAACAGAACTAGAACAGAACTAGAACAGAACTAGAACAGAACTAGAACAGAACTAGAACAGAACTAGAACAGAAAAAGAACTAGAACAGAACTAGAACAGAACTAGAACAGAACTAGAACAGAACTAGAACAGAACTAGAACAGAACTAGAACAGAACTTGAACAGAACTTGAACAGAACTAGAACAGAACTAGAACAAACTAGAACAGAAGAAGAACTAGAACAGAAATAAAACACAACTAAAACAGAAGGTATTTAGAATGTTACAAAGTCCTTAACAAATTTTAAGTACCTTTCTCTACAGTGTAGATAACAAGTATAACAAAAAGGATAAAAATTAAAAAAAAATAAATTTTTTAAGTCATGATCGATGTGCCTTTTTACAAAGGTTGTAATAATGCAATTTATTGATTATATCTTATGGCCATTAAAGTGCCTGTTCTTAATGATAAATATAGAAATTGTAAGTAATACAGTTTAAAAATTATTTAACAAAAGGTTCAGAAATCTATTTTCACGTTTTATAAACAAATACAAGAGATCATAGATTTTCATTCTTTTGGCCCTAACTCATCTAGTTTAGCCAGAAAATGGACTTTTAAGTTTTCATTCAAAAAATAAAGTTTTAGTAGAAAGTAAGAGTGATCACAGATTTTCATGGTTTTGGCTCTAGCTTCTCTAGTTTAGCCAGAAAATGGACTTTTATGTTTTCACTAAAAAATATCTAGTTTTTGTAGGAAATACAAGTGATCACATTGGTTTAGTTTTCACTCAAAAACCGAGTTTTTTGGCAAATACAAGTGATAACAGATTTTCATTGGTTTGGCCCTAGCTCCTCTAGTTTAGCCAGAAAAGGGACTTTTATGTTTTCACTCAAAAACCGAGTTTTTTTGGGAAATACAAGTGATCACAGATTTTCATTGTTTTGGCCCTAGCTCCTCTAGTTTAGCCAGAAAATGGACTTTTATGTTTTCACTCAAAAATCGAGTTTTTGTGGGAAATACAAGTGATCACAGATTTTCATTGTTTTGGCCCTAGATCCTCTAGTTTAGCCAGAAAATGGACTCAAAAATCGAGTTTTTGTAGGAAATAAGAGTGATCACAGATTTTCATTGGTTTGGCCCTCTAGTTTAAGCAGAAGATGGACTTTTATTTTTTGGGAAATACAAGTGATTACAGATTTTCATTGTTTTGGCCCTAGCTCCTCTAGTTTAGCCAGAAAATGGACTTTTATGTTTTCACTCAAAAATCGAGTTTTATTAGGAAATACAAGTGTTCACAGATTTTCCTTGGTTTGGCCCTAGCTCCTCTAGTTTAGCCAGAAAATGGACTTTTATGTTTCACTCAAAAATCGAGTTTTATTAGGAAATACAAGTGATCACAGATTTTCATTGTTTTGACCCTAGCTCCTCTAGTTTAGCCAGAAAATGGACTTTTATGTTTCACTCAAAAACCGAGTTTTTTTGGGAAATACCAGTGATCACAGATTTTCATTGGTTTGGCCCTAGCTTCTCTAGTTTAGCCAGAAAATGGACTTTTATGTTTTCACTCAAAAACCGAGTTTTTTTGGGAAATACCAGTGATCACAGATTTTTATTATTTTGGCCCTAGCTCCTCTAGTTTAGCCAGAAAATGGACTTTTATGTTTTCACTCAAAAATCGAGTTTTTGTAGGAAAAACAAGTGATCACAGATTTTCATTGTTTTGGCCCTAGCTCCTCCAGTTTAGCCAGAAAATGGACTTTTATGTTTTCACTCAAAAATCAAGTTTTTGTAGGAAATACAAGCGATCACAGATTTTCATTGTTTTGGTCCTATGTTTCACTCAAAAATCGAGTTTTATTAGGAAATACAAGTGATCACAGATTTTCATTGTTTTGACCCTAGCTCCTCTAGTTTAGCCAGAAAATGGACTTTTATGTTTCACTCAAAAACCGAGTTTTTTTGGGAAATACCAGTGATCACAGATTTTCATTGGTTTGGCCCTAGCTTCTCTAGTTTAGCCAGAAAATGGACTTTTATGTTTTCACTCAAAAACCGAGTTTTTTTGGGAAATACCAGTGATCACAGATTTTCATTGGTTTGGCCCTAGCTCCTCTAGTTTAGCCAGAAAATGGACTTTTATGTTTTCACTCAAAAATCGAGTTTTTGTAGGAAAAACAAGTGATCACAGATTTTCATTGTTTTGGCCCTAGCTCCTCCAGTTTAGCCAGAAAATGGACTTTTATGTTTTCACTCAAAAATCAAGTTTTTGTAGGAAATACAAGCGATCACAGATTTTCATTGTTTTGGTCCTAGCTCCTCTAGTTTAGCCAGAAAATAGACTTTTATGTTTTTACTCAAAAATCGAGTTTTTGTAGGAAATAAGAGTGATCACAGATTTTCATTGTTTTGGCCCTAGCTCCTCTAGTTTAGAAAGAAAATGGACTTTTATGTTTTCACTCAAAAACCGAGTTTTTTTTGGGAAATACAAGTGATCACAGATCGGTTTGGCCCTAGTTCCTCTAGTTTAGCCAGAAATGGACTTTTATGTTTTCACAAAAAATCAAGTTTTATTAGGAAATAAGAGTGATCACAGATTTTTATTGTTTTGGCCCTAGCTCCTTTAGTTTAGCCAGAAAATGGACTTTTATGTTTTCACTCAAAAATCGAGTTTTATTTGGAAATACAAGTGATCACAGATTTTCATTGTTTTGGCCCTAGCTCCTCTAGTTTAGCCAGAAAATGGACTTTTATGTTTTCACTCAAAAATCGAGTTTTATTTGGAAATACAAGTGATCACAGATTTTCATCGGTTTGGCCCTAGTTCCTCTAGTTTAGCCAGAAAATGGACTTTTATGTTTTCACTCAAAAATCGAGTTTTATTAGGAAATAAGAGTGATCACAGATTTTCATTGTTTTGGACTTTTATGTTTTCACTCAAAAATCGAGTTTTATTTGGAAATACAAGTGATCACAGATTTTCATTGTTTTGGCCCTAGCTCCTCTAGCTTAGCCAGAAAATGGACTTTTATGTTTTCACTCAAAAACCGAGTTTTTTTGGGAAATACAAGTGATCACAGATTTTCATCGGTTTGGCCCTAGTTCCTCTAGTTTAGCCAGAAATGGACTTTTATGTTTTCACTCAAAAATCGAGTTTTATTAGGAAATAAGAGTGATCACAGATTTTCATTGTTTTGGCCCTAGCTCCTCTAGTTTAGCCAGAAAATGGACTTTTATGTTTTCACTCAAAAATCGAGTTTTTGTGGGAAATACAAGTGATCACAGATTTTCATTGTTTTGGCCCTAGCTCCTCTAGTTTAGCCAGAAAAGGGACTTTTATGTTTTCACTCAAAAATCGAGTTTTTGTAGGAAATAAGAGTGATCACAGATTTTCATTGTTTTGGCCCTAGCTCCTCTAGTTTAGCCAGAAAAGGGACTTTTATGTTTTCACTCAAAAATCGAGTTTTATTTGGAAATACAAGTGATCACAGATTTTCATTGTTTTGGCCCTAGCTCCTCTAGTTTAGCCAGAAAATGGACTTTTATGTTTTCACTCGAAAATCGAGTTTTATTTGGAAATACAAGTGATCACAGATTTTCATTGTTTTGGCCCTAGCTCCTCTAGTTTAGCCAGAAAAGGGACTTTTATGTTTTCACTCGAAAATCGAGTTTTATTTGGAAATACAAGTGATCACAGATTTTCATTGTTTTGGCCCTAGCTCCTCTAGATTAGTCAGAAAATGGACTTTTATGTTTTCACTCGAAAATCGAGTTTTTGTAGGAAATAAGAGTGATCACAGATTTTCATTGTTTTGGCCCTAGCTCCTCTAGTTTAGCCAGAAAATGGACTTTTATGTTTTCACTCGAAAATCGAGTTTTATTTGGAAATACAAGTGATCACAGATTTTCATTGTTTTGGCCCTAGCTCCTCTAGTTTAGGATGGAAATGGACTTTTATGTTTTCACTCGAAAATCGAGTTTTATTTGGAAATACAAGTGATCACAGATTTTCATTGTTTTGGCCCTAGCTCCTCTAGTTTAGCCAGAAAATG
>NC_060954.1:6176933-6178558 GCF_022045245.1 Lucilia cuprina
AGTTCTGTTCTAGTTCTGTTCTAGTTCTGTTCTAGTTCTGTTCTAGTTCTGTTCTAGTTCTGTTCTAGTTCTGTTCTAGTTCTGTTCTAGTTTTATTCTAGTTCTGTTTTTGTTCTATACTATTCGGAAAAATTTTATTGAGTGTATAAGCTTAAAGGAAGTTACCATTACCGACCTTCGCGTGTAGATAATAATTTACATACAGTTACTATTTATGTGCTTTTGTACACACTCAATCATACCAAAAACTCACATGTTTGTTTGTGCGTTATATGAAATGAGTTTTGTTCGAGTAATCGAATATCTGCAGGTGATCACATACAAACACATTTATTATAAACATATACATGCTTGCATATATGTTTATATGTATGTACTTTCATATGTGTCATTAAACTAACATGTACACGATTACTGACAAATACAAATACTCACGTGTGTATGTTTGTAGTTTATTGATATTTTTGTTATTTATTCGTTGTTAGTTTGTTGCTGTGAGATTTGTATTGTTGTTACTGTTACTATTATTTTGTGGTATTGGAAATCCTTAAAGTATGTTTTAACTTACCGACAGTTGTTAACCTGTACTTTGGCTGAAAGTGCTAGTGTATACAATGTGAGTTTGTGTGTGTTTGGCCACATTTTTGTGTGCGTGTTAAATTATTTTCTGTCATTTTGTCGCAAAAATGAACAAATCGTGTGTATTTTATTTTTATTTTAACATGTGTTAAATAAATTTTTATGAATTAATTAAATATAGACAACATTTCTAGGAAAACTCACCCAACTAACTAAACTGATACTCTTCTAGTTTATGTATACGTATACTTAACATGCTAATATAATAATAATTATACGCTCCCCTATAGTGAACAAACAGACTATAGACAATGAAAACTTAAATTTCTAAATGAAAAACTTTCTCTTTTAAATTTAAAATATTTATTTGTTATTTTCATCTAGGCAATCAACCTAATTTTCTTTTTAAACAAGGACAAGACAACTCTAACTGCTTGGAGTGTTCCAAGCAATTTTCTTGTTACAGTTGAGCTAAAATTTATATTCCCTTTGCTTACGCCTCTCTGGAGCTTTGTCGGTATCGATACAATTTCTTTCTCTCTATCAAGCAGTTTATTTTAACTACTTTTATTTATTTCTTTTCAACTAGTAACGACTTCTTTGTTTCTTTTTTTTATTATTTTCTATTTTTATTGTGGCATTTAAAGAATTTTTCGACGTTTTGTGGGTCCCACATATAACCACAACCAAGAAAGAAAAAAAATTACAAGAGTTTAGATTTTGTTGAGATTGTGACAACAATGAATCTTGGGCAATAAATTTTTTTGTATTTTAGCTAATCAGTGTTACGATACTAGTGTATAAAGACACAGATACAAACAAATGTAGATAATTGATATGTTCTTAGACAAAAAATCTATTCATATTTTAAGTACTTTTTAGAAAAGCTTCGATTAAGTTATACACTACACTTAGTCGTCTAAAACTAGAACAGAGCAGACTAGAACTGAACTAGAACTGAACTAGAACTGAAATAGAACTGAACTAGAACTGAACTAGAACTGAACTAGAACTGAACTAGAACTGAACTAGAACTGAACTAGAAC
>NC_060954.1:6178658-6189958 GCF_022045245.1 Lucilia cuprina
TAGCCAGAAAATGGACTTTTATGTTTTCACTCAAAAATCGAGTTTGGGAAATACAAGTGATCACAGATTTTTATTGTTTTGGCCCTAGCTCCTCTAGTTTAGCCAGAAAACGGACTTTTATGTTTTATTGGTTTGGCCCTAGGTCCTCTAGTTTAAAAATCGAGTTTTTGTGGGAAATACAAGTGATCACAGATTTTTATTGTTTTGGCCCTAGCTCCTCTAGTTTAGCCAGAAAATGGACTTTTATGTTTTTACACAAAAATCGAGTTTTTGTAGGAAATAAGAGATTTTCATTGTTTTGGCCCTAGCTCCTCTAGTTTAGCCGGAAAATGGACTTTTATGTTTTCACTCAAAAACCGAGTTTTTTTTGGAAATACAAGTGATCACAGATTTTCATTGTTTTGGCCCTAGCTCCCCTAGTTTAGCCAGAAAATGGACTTTTATGTTTTCACTCAAAAATCGAGTTTTTGTAGGAAATAAGAGTGATCATTTCATTGTTTTGGCCCTAGCTCCTCTAGTTTAACCAGAAAATGGACTTTTATGTTTTCACTCAAAAATCGAGTTTTATTAGAAAATACAAGTTATCACAGATTTTCTTTGGTTTGGCCCTAGCTCCTCTAGTTTAGCTAGAAAATGGACTTTTATGCTTTCACTCAAAAATCGAGTTTAGCCAGAAAATGGACTTTTATGTTTTCACTCAAAAATCGAGTTTTGTTAGGAAATAAGAGTGATCACAGATTTGCATTGTTTCGGCCCTAGCTCCTCTAGTTTAGCCGGAAAATGTTTTCACTCAAAAATCACAGATTTTCATTGATCACAGATTTTCATTGATCACAGATTTTCATTGTTTTTGACCTAGCTCCTCTAGTTAAGCAGAAAATGGACTTTTATGTTCTCACTCAAAAATCGGGTTTTATTAGGAAGTAAGATTGATCACAGATTTTCATTGTTTTGGCCCTAGCTCCTATAGTTTAGCCGGAAAATGGACTTTTATGTTTTCACTCAAAAACCGAGTTTTTTTTTGCGAAATACAAGTGATCACAGATTTTCATTGTTTTGGCCCTAGCTCCTCTAGTTTAGCCAGAAAATGGACTTTTATGTTTTCACTCAAAAATCGAGTTTTATTAGGTAGTAAGAGTGATCACAGGTTTTTATTGTTTTGGCCCTAGCTCCTCTAGTTTTGCCAGAAAATGGACTTTTATGTTTTCACTCAAAATTCGAGTTTTATTTGGAAATACAAGTGATCACAGATTTTCATTGTTTTGGCCCTAGCTCCTCTAGTTTAGCCGGAAAATGGACTTTTATATTTTCACTCAAAAATCGAGTTTTTGTAGAAAATACAAGTGATCACAGATTTTCATTGTTTTGGCCCTAGCTCCTCTAGTTTAGCCAGAAAATGGACTTTTATGTTTTCACTCAAAAATCGAGTTTTTGTGGGAAATACCAGTGATCACAGATTTTCATTGGTTTGGCCCTAGCTCCTCTAGTTTAGCCGGAAAATGGACTTTTATGTTTTTACTCAAAAATCGAATTTTATTAGGAAATAAGAGTGATCACAGATTTTCATTGTTTTGGCCCTAGCTCCTCTAGTTTAGCCAGAAAAGGGACTTTTATGTTTTTACTCAAAAATCGAGTTTTATTAGGAATTACAAGTGATCACATATTTTCATTGTTTTGGCCCTAGCTCCTCTAGTTTAGCCAAAAAATGGACTTTTATGTTTTCACTCAAATGTTAAGTAAATTTCATGATGTTGCCTTAGCTCTTCTTGTTTAAATAGAATTTTAAAATTAACAGTTTTTTACTTTGACAAATGTTACCATTTTGAGTTTATAATTTAACAGAAAATATTAAACAAACCGTGGAGTAGTTGCCAACCTTTAGAACAGTTCGAGCTAAACTAACAGCTGTTGGAGTTAACAGAAAATTATTGAAAATTTACTTAGTTTTATTTCTCAAAACATTCCTCTTTAAACATCATTGTTCTCTTTGAAAACATCACACAAATGGAATGAAATGAGAGAACATACAGGCCAGCAAGCAAGATTGATTGAGTAAGTGTTTGAGGAGGGTTGTATGTTGTGTTGTAGTTATTGTTGTTGTTGTTGTGTTGATACCATCATTTTATTTATTTACTCTGGCTTAAGTTTGAGTGTAATCACAAGACTGTCAGAATTCAAACGGCTGTAAAACGAAATAGACGCGTCGCGCATTGTTAGAAATAGAAAAAAAATTGAAATTTTTTTCTATATAAAAAATAACTTAGTGTTTAAAAAAATATATAAAAAAGAAACAAATAATTTTATAAATAAAAAATTTCTATAAATCTTTAAAAAAAATAAAGAATTTTCTTTAAAACTTTAGGCTAAGCTGAAAAAAAGGTATAAAAATTTAACAAAAAAATTAAAAATAAAACAACAAAAATATTATTTTTAAACAAAGTTTATCGTTGTTTGAGAGAGTGTATGTTAAAGTTGTTTAAAGTGCCTAAATGTGTGTATGTGTGCATCACTATTCCTGAGTTAAGGATTCTTTTGTCCTGCTTCTACTCTGCTCTTGCCCTTCAATTACAAAAACAACAATAAAAAAGTGCAGTGAACGAACACCTATAACAGCTTTTATTTATTTATTTGTAATTTGTTTATTTTTTTCTTCCTTTTCTCTCTTTTTCTCCCCACCACCCATTTTTGTTGTACCAAAAGTGCTCTTTCTACCTTTACTAAGGTTTTTGTGTAGTTTAGCATTGAAAAACTTTCTTGTTGTTTTTTTTTTTTTTTATTTTCAAAGGGTTCAAGAGAAAGAGCAAAAAAGTTAAAAAAAATCGTCAAGTAAAAGAAAATAAATATTCCGTTCTTTAATGCTCAGTTATGTGGAAAATTGCAGTGTAATTTAAACTGTGCTGTTGCTGCTGCTGCTGCGACTGCTGCAGCTACTGCTGTTGTTTGTTTTTGTTTTCATTAAAAATTTAATTGATTTTGATTTGAAGTGCTTTTTTGTTTTGTTTATCCCCTAAATATTTATTGTGTTGTTTAAAGTTTTATATAAAAAATAATAATTTCCTTTGTTTTCTTCTTTACCAAATTTTAGTTAAAAATTATAAACAAATATTAAATATTATAAAAAATATATAAACAAATAAAAATAAACAGAAATTAAAACAATCTTCAAAAACCGGATTTCCAATTGACCAATGTAAGTAAATTTAATGTTTTATTTTTTTAAATAAAAATATATTTGTTTTGGAACGTAAAGTTTTATGTTTTTAATAAACTAGAGAAAACATAGAACAGAACAAGAGTAAACCCAGAACAGAACTAGAACAAAACTTGAAAAGAACTAGAATATAACTAGAACAGAACTAAAAAGATAACTGAAACAGTACTATAACAGAATTAGAAGAGAACTAGAACAGAACTAAAACAGAACTAGAACCGAACTAAAACAGAACTAGAACAGAACTAGAACAAAACTAGAACAGAACTAGAACAGAACTAGAACAGAACTAGAACAGAACTAGAACAGAACTAGAACAGAACTAGAACAGAACTAGAACAGAACTAGAACAGAACTAGAACAGAACTAGAACAGAACTAGAACAGAACTAGAACAGAACTAGAACAGAACTAGAACAGATCTAGAACAGAACTAGAACAGAACTAGAACAGAACAGAACTAGAACAGAACTAGAACTAGAACAGAACTAGAACAGAATTAGAACAGAACTAAAACAAAACTAGAACATAACTAGAACAAAACTAGAACAGAACTAGAATAGAGCTAGTTCAGAACTAAAATAGAACTAGATTAAAACTGGAAAAGAACTAGAACAGAACTAATTACCATCTACATAAACATTTGCTATTAATCTTTAATATTAATACAATTTATTTTCGACATTATCTCAAATATTGAAAAACCATTTTTGCTCAAAATGTTTGTTAAAACATTACACGTTTTCCTGTTTCTGTATTATAACTCTGAAGAAAAAAATCGATATCTTTCAAAATCTTCGAATTGTATTTCTCTTTGCTTTTTATTTTTTTCTTTCAATTCGCAAATCTTAATAATATTTTCTTTTATCTATAACAACATTTATTTAATATTATTTATACTTCTTGATGATGCTGACAGACGTTAGTTGGGTTCAGTACATTTTACAATTTAGTTTGAATTTTTTGCATTTTTATTTTGGGTCGTACGTGTTTTTACTGATAATCACGTTTAGATGTCACGTTTTTTTTTTTGCTCATGAACATGGTTCATTGTTGCTCTAAAACAAAAAAGAAATATATGGAAACGCAAAAAAAAACAAGAAAGAAGTTTATTTGCCAAACACCAATAAAGACAAAAGAATAGACCTAATTTAAAGAGTCATAAGCAATGAAACCAGAAAAAAACTGTCAAACATCTTTGTTTTATTTTTAGCTCGTACAAATAATTACAACGCAATATTTCCGGTTTCGCCATTACCAGAAGGTCCTTTGACGCTTGCAGAGATTGTTACAAACACATACTTTTGTTCAACACTTTGTACAGTATGATATTCTAAGTATTAAGGTTTTAGAAATATTTACTTAACATATACAATCTCTCTCCATCACTGTTATATTAACAAATACTTATAATTATTCCAGAGTTGGAATATCACAAAATGTAAAGAACTTTCAGATGACAAAAGGTACCTTGGTGACAAAGGAACTACAACTGAACTAGAACAGAACTAGAACAGAACTAGAACAAAACTAGAACAGAACTAGAACAGAACTAGAACAGAACTAGAACAGAACTAGAACAGATCTAGAACAGAACTAGAACAGAACTAGAACAGAACTAGAACAGAACTAGAACAAAACTAGAACAAAACTAGAACCGAACTAGAACAGAACTAGAACAGAACTAGAACAGAACTAGAACAGAACTAGAACAGAACTAGAACAGAACTAGAACAGAACTAGAACAGAACTAGAACAGAACTAGAACAGAACTAGAACAGAACTAGAACAGAACTAGAACAGAACTAGAACAGAACTAGAACAGAACTAGAAAGAACTAGAACAGAACTAGAACAGAACTAGAACAGAACTAGAACAGAACTAGAACAGAACTAGAACAGAACTAGAACAGAACTAGAACAGAACTAGAACAGAACTAGAACAGAACTAGAACAGAACTAGAACAGAACTAGAACAGAACTAGAACAGAACTAGAACAGAACTAGAACAGAACTAGAACAGAACTAGAACAGAACTAGAACAGAACTAGAACAGAACTAGAACAGAACTAGAACAGAACTAGAACAGAACTAGAACAGAACTAGAACAGAACTAGAACAGAACTAGAACAGAACTAGAACAGAACTAGAACAGAACTAGAACAGAACTAGAACAGAACTAGAACAGAACTAGAACAGAACTAGAACAGAACTAGAACAGAACTAGAACAGAACTAGAACAGAACTAGAACAGAACTAGAACAGAACTAGAACAGAACTAGAACAGAACTAGAACAGAACTAGAACAGAACTAGAACAGAACTAGAACAGAACTAGAACAGAACTAGAACAGAACTAGAACAGAACTAGAACAGAACTAGAACAGAACTAGAACAGAACTAGAACAGAACTAGAACTAGAACAGGACTAGAACTAGAACAGAACTAGAACAGAACTATAACAGAACTATAACAGAACTAGAACAGAACTAGAACTATAACAGAACTAGAACAGATTTAGAACAGAACTGGAACTAATCTTTTTTACTTCAGTATTTAGTATTAGTCATTACTTTAGTATTAGTCATTGTTGCAAAAAAATGGTCCTTCAGATTCCTCTCAAGAACTTACGCACTTTCTGTTATTTGTGAACGTAGATGTTATAACAACTTAACACACCTATGTAAACATTAATACATACTAAAGTATCCAACCATCCTGCCACATGTTGTAAAGTTTTTGTTTGTTTTTGTTTTCTCTCCTGAAGTTTCTAGTGTTTGTTTTTGTGTGTGTGTGTGTGTTTGAAGAGTGTTCTCTTTTATTGCTTTTGATTAAGTTTTTCATGTTGTCTGCGTATGTGTCTGGTTTTCAATACAACTGGGAATTGAATGTTAACATAAAAAAAGAAGTTATTGTCCTGTATGTTGTTGTTATCCTTAAACAAACAAAAATGAAACACGTGCCACACGAAATTGGTTTTTTTTTCTTCCTTGTATTCATGAAGGAATATTGTTTTGTAAATTAAAAATTACCCGGAAGCATAAATGTGAAATACATTTAACAAATTATTCAAAAGTTTTCAGGAAGCTAAAACCCAATTATATATAACTAATATAGTTTAATACATATCGATTGAAAACCCATTTAGTAATTTTCGTATAAAAGGTTTCGTGTTATAAATATTATTGATTTTTTTATGTTAGTTTCTTCTTATTAATTTTTATTACATAGTTATAGAGTGAATTTATTTTTAAAACTTTATATCATCTTTTAACAGAGTTTGTTTGTGTGTATGCTTGTGTGCATTTTATCCTTGAACAAATTTTTTTCCCGTTTTTTTGTTTTATTACGTTAGTCCTAAAGTCGTCAATGTCATTTAACAGGCGCCAGTTGTATTTCTATATGTATAACTTTACAATGATAAGAATGAACACAATCGCCTTAACTTTTTTTCTTCATTGTGGTATGACAGCAAATAAATTGTATTTGTGAATAGATAATAGTGGGTGTAAGTATAAAAGGGACACTTTGAATTTGAAAAGAAAAGTTTTGGTTTTAATCATAAAGCTTTTGGTAGTATCTAATGAGCTTTAATCAAGAGTTTGAGCCATTTTTATAGAGCTTTAAACTTTATATAGTAAATAAGCTTATATTGTGTTTATTGTTTATCTTTATAAAGCACAAACTTAGCTTTATCTAGTTTAACTTAAATGTTATCAAAGCTACCTATTAGTCTTAACTTTACAACTCTAAGGAACTAATATTTAGTATAGCTTAGTAGCTTTAATTAAGCTTCAATTTCCAATTAAGTCAATATTAAACTTTCATTCCATATAGTCCCAATTAAACTTTATTTGAGGACCATTTTGTTGCCCTAACTAAGCTTTAATCTTGGCTCTTTATATAAGAGAACAAATATTTCTTTAATCTTTGAACTTTTTAGTTTCAAGTAAACTTAAATCTTGGTTTCTTATATTACCTAAAAAAGCTTTAATCATGCTTTTACACATCAAGTCACAATTGAGCTTTAATCGTGGCTTCTTTTATAGACCATGTTTTTCTCAAATCAAAGCTTTAATTGAGACATTTCCAGCTTAATTTGTAGTCCTAACTAAACTTTAATCGTAGCTTTTTATATAAGAGAATTAAATAAGCTTCAATATTAGAACTTTTTAGTTTCAAGTAAACTTCAAACTTGGTTTTTGATATTACCCTAAAAAAGCTCTTTATATAAGCTTTAATCATGCTTTTAATCATAATGTTATAAATGAGCTTAAATCGTGGTTTCTTTTAAAGTCCGAGTTTATCTCAAATCAAGGCTATAATTGACACGTTCCCTGCTTAATTTGTAGTCTTAACTAATCTTGGCTTTTTATATAAGAGAACTGAGTAAGCTTCAATCTTTGAACTTTTTAGTTTCAAGTAAACCAAGATTGAAGTTTTTGATATTACCTAAAAAAGCTTTAATCATGCTTTTAATCATAAAGTTACAAATGAGTTTAAATCGTGGTTTCTTTTAAAGTCCGAGTTTATCTCAAATCAAATCTATAATTGACACTTTCCCAGCTCAATTTGTAGTCCTAACTAAGCTTAATCTTGGCTCTTTATATAAGAGAACTGAGTAAGCTTCAATCTTTGAACTTTTTAGTGTTTGATATTACTTTAAAAAGGCCTTAATCATGTTTTCACACGTTAAGTCACAATTAAGCTATAATTGTGGCTTCTTTTAAAGTTTGAGTTTATTTTAAGTTTTCTCTGAGATCTGTATTCCCGTTGAGTTAAAATCACGCCTTCTTATTAGTAAAGGTTGAGCTTTATTCAAAGCATTTGAAATTGTTAAATTTAAGCTTCAAGCTCGGTTTCTTATTATTAAAAGTTGAGCTAAATTGTCTTAGTTGAGCTTCCATTGCGGCTTCCGTTAAAGTCCTTTTTGAGTTTATTCTAAAGATTATCATTTAGACCTATTTAAGTACTAAGGATGTAACTTCTATTCGATCTTAAATCTTGACCATTTGAGCTTTAAGCTTGGCTTTTTATTAAGTCCCATTTGAGTCCTATTTGTGGTATATAATTTTGACTTATTTAAGCTATAATAAAGGCTTCCGATTAAGTCCTTTTTAAGTTTCAATCATGGCTTAAGTTAATCACTAATTTGAGCATCTGTTATAATCTATAGATATCTTTAAGCTTTAATCGAGCTTAAAGCTTGTCTTCTTATTTAGCTCCATTTGAGTTTTGTTTGTGTTTTATTTAAAGCTTCAGTCAAGTTTGAGTCTTATTGATGGTTTATAATTCATTCTTATTCAAGCTATAATCAAGGCTTCCGATTAAGTGCCTTTTAAGCTTCAATCATGGTTTAAGTTAGGCATACACTTGAGCTTCAATTTTGGCTTAAGTTTAGCACACATTTAAACTTCTGTTAGTGATAAAAATTTTCCCCATTTAAGCTTCAGTGTTGGCTGTCGATATCATCTCATTTAAGTTCTAATCGTGGCTTGTTATTTGATACCGTTTAAGCTTCAATTGAGGCTCTTTATGTACATACGTTAGAGGTTAAATCCTGGCTTATTATTTAGGTTAATTTAAGGGAAATTTAAGCTTAAATCGTGGTTATTTCTTTAGTCCCAATTGGGCTTAAATCATATATACTTTAAAGTTTTTTCTTATCTTTCATCGTAGCTTCTTTACTCGTATCTTCTTATTTTGAACCAATGAAGCTTTAGTTATGGCTTTTTAAGCTTCAATCGTAGTAACTTCTTTAGTCTAATTTGAGCTTCAATTTTATCTTACAATAAAGCCTTATTTTGTCTGTTCAATCGTAGCTTTTGTTTTGAGTCATTTAAGATTCAATCGAGTCCTCCGTCCTCCGACTTTTTAAGCTTCAATCATATCTTTCGTTATTGTCCAATTTGAGCTTTAATTATGACTTTTTAAGCTTCAATTCTATCTTTCTATAAAGTCTTATAATTGAAGCTCAAAGCTCACGTTTGTGCTTTAATTATGGATTTTTATCAAGTCCTAGTTGTGCTGCTGTTGGTATTTTTTTTTATTTGATAGTAGTTAAGTTTCAATCCTAGCTTTTAATTTAGTTAGAATAAGGTATCAATTTAGCTTTCAAATTCGAGCTTTTTATGGTTTTCTTTAAATTTCAATTTAATTCCAATTGGATATTTATTATTAAATTTCCATGGGGTTCCAATCTACTCCTAAACATGTGGTCCCGATATAGCTTTAATCAAGCTGCTTTCATGTTCCTACTTTGTTCTTAATGTTGATGCTTGTGTAGCAATTTCTCTTTAGTCTTGGGAATTCAAATTGAAAAAAGTACCTTTTTGGTACTTTTGTAGAAAAGTACCATTTTATTAAATATAAACTAAATATTAAAACAAAAACTCTATAAAAATTTTAGTACAACTTCTCTAAGGTCCTTTTTTTGCAGGTTCCTTTACTTTTTTACTAAACTGTATATTAAGTTTAAAAAATTGTTTGTTTTTCTAAGTAGTAGGAGTTTTTTCTTTTCAACAAATACGCGGGACTCCAATAATAAACCTCCCACATTTTTATGTTTTTAGTTTGGTTTCTAATGTAGTTTAGTACATTGTATTAGTTGTTAGTTGATAAATTATGTACGAAACAAATAAAACCAAAAGGAACCCAAAAAAAAGTAGTAAAAATTTCAACAAATATTGTCTAAAGCCATAAAAGAACTAAATATGTATGTATTAAGGTTAAATTGTCCTTGAGTTAGTTCTTAGTTGTGGTTGTATTGTCCCTGTAAACATAATTATTTTCGATTTGAGGCAGTGCGTGTAAGTTATGTACATACATATATAGAGGGGAAAAAAGGATATTGACAATGAGGGGAATAAAGGGAAATGGGTATTAGTAGTACCTAATGCCATTAGTAAGTTAATATTGATGTCATCTTTAGAGTTTAAGTATGAGTTTAGTAGAAAAGTAAGCGGTATTATTGACTTGTCACTATGTGCATTAGAAAAGTAATAACTTACGTAACTGCTAAGTAAGTGTAGTCTTATGACAAATTAAAAGTATGTACATAGCTGTGTGAGTATGTTGTAAGTATGTTCTTGCGTATATAAGTGGCTAAGTATTACAACCAAGTACTCCCTAATATGAGTCATCCTGTTTAAACGTCATCAGGAAACATTAAACTTTTTTTCCTAAACAAAAATACTATTATATGTTGAGCAGAGTGTGTATGTATGTATATAATTGTATATGTATTGTGAATTTCTTTATTTTGTTATCGACATTTTTTATTTATTTTTTGCTTATTGTAACATACACTCACGCACGCACCCATTAAAAATACATATATTTATATGTATTTATCCTTGTTATCCTTGCTTTCATTTCTATTGTTTATTCTTATTTTTTGTTATTATTTTTGTGTTGATTTTATTATTTGTTTTTGTTTTTTTTCTTTCAGTTATTTAATAATTTTTTTATTGTATTTTTTTTGTTCGTTACTGAACTTTTGCCTGGAGCCTTTAGGCTCATAAATGTTTTTGTATGTCTGCTGTGGCAAAAAAAGGATGTCAATGCTTTTATGTGCTTGTATGTGGTGTATTATTTATGATCTAATAACATAATTTAGTTGTTAACTAAGACAATAGGAATATAAACTAAATACTATAGATTTTTCTTGTTGTTAATTTAATTTGTTTAAATTAAATTTGCAATAGGTTTGTGCGACAATAAGGGAATTTAGAGAGAAATTGTGGGAAATTGAGGGACTTAACCCTTGACTTACTTTAGGGCACAAGAACTAGATCTAAACTAGAACTAGATCTGAACTAGAAATGAACTAGAATTGAACTAGAAATGAACTAGAAGTGAACTAGAAGTGAACTAGAAGTGAACTAGAATTGAACTAGAACTGAACAAGAACTGAAGTAGAACTGAACTAGAACTAAACTAGAACTGAACTAGAAGTGAACTAGAATTGAACTAGAACTGAACAAGAACTGAAGTAGAACTGAAGTAGAACTGAACTAGAACTGAACTAGAACTGAACTAGAACTGAACTAGAACTGAACTAGAACTGAACTAGAACTGAACTAGAACTAGA
>NC_060954.1:6190058-6216850 GCF_022045245.1 Lucilia cuprina
CTATAGTCTAGTCTATAGTCTAGTCTATAGTCTAGTCTATAGTCTAGTCTATAGTCTAGTCTATAGTCTAGTCTATAGTCTAGTCTATATTCTAGTCTATAGTCCAGTATATAGTCTCGTTTGTAGTCCAGTCTATAGTCAAGTCTTTAGTCTAGTCTATAGCATAATCTTTAGTGTTGTCTAAAGTCTAGTCTATTATCTAGTGTTTAGTCTAGTCTATAGTTAAATCTATATTCTGGTCAATAGTCTAGTCTATAGTCTAATCTATAGTCAAATTTATATTTTAGTCAAGGGTATATTCGAGTCTATAGTCTATTCTATAGACTAGTCTAATGTCTAGCTTATAGTCTAGTCTATAGTCTACCCTATAGCCCAGTCTATAGATTAGTCTATAGTTTACTCTGTATTCTAGTTCATTCTACTTAATCCACTCAATATTCTATAGTCTTATCTCTCGTCTTGTATAAAGTCAATTCCAGCTATAGTCTGGGGACTATAAAACAATTTCGGGAAAAAACATTCCATATCTATAGGTAAACAGAGAGACTATTTTTTTGAAATCTCATGGAATTGAAACATTTTCGTAACATAAAACTTACCCTCTCTTGAGAATCTAGTAATGAATGAATGAGTCAGTAAAATAGTGAAATAATTCTCTATTTTGTTATATTTGTTGATATATTTTGAAAATCTGATTTTCCGTTTCCTCTTTAGAAAAATTTAGCTGTTTTATTGTTAACAAATCTTACATTTGTTGTTTTAATTTTATTGCCATAATTTACAAAATTTTAAAATTCTACTTTTTGTTTTTTTGCTCTTTGTTGTGTGTTTTTATTTTGTTTTACAGCAAAATCATTCATGCAGCATGTTGAAGCATAGAAGCAATAAATTGTATGGCATAAATAAATCTGTGGTGGTACGTGGTAAATTTCATTTTTGCAGACGCCACGCGTTTTCTTGTATTTCTACCATCAGCATTTATTTGTTGCCATTGTTGTATTTATCCAATTTATGTGTGTGTGTGTGTCTTGTGTTAGTTAGCCTCAGGATCAAGCAAGCAGCAGCAGCTGCGTCTATTGACTGCGTTACTATACACATCATGTGCTATATGCTGCATTATTATAAAGTTCTCTTGTTTTTGTTCTTTTTATTTTTTGCTATTTTGTGTTAAGTCTTCTAAGGGTAGTTTGGTTGGCTGATTCCAATTGCTGCAGCTCCTGTTTGTATTGTTGTTATTTGCCCAAAATCCTCTTTATTGTAAAAAATTTCCTTTGTAGTCTTCAGCAGCATCATCATCATCAGCATTGTCCCTTAACATCATCATCATTCTCATCTTTATGTCTCGCTTATAAACAGGGGTGGCAAAAAATTTTGTTTTGCTTTATAATTCTTTCCTTGTTGCGATTTTCCCATTTGAAATATGTATTTCATTCAAAATGTCTTGTAATTTTATTTTTCTTTTTGCAAATAGAAAAAATTGAATTAAAGAGAATTTAACTTAATGCAGATGATAAACAAGTTAACAGAAACAGTTTGCAGTCGTAAGAATAGGCACAGTAGATAACTTTTTTCTAATCTTGGAATTTTACAAAGGATTATCCATTACTAGATTACTAGGATTACTAGACTATAGACTAGGCTATAGACTAGACTATAGACTAGACTATAGACTAGACTATAGACTAGACTATAGACTAGACTATAGACTAGACTATAGACTAGACTATAGACTAGACTATTGACTAGACTATAGACTAGACTATAGACTAGACTATAGACTAGACTATAGACTAGACTATAGACTAGACCATAGATTAGTCTATAGACTTAACTATAGACAATGCTATAGACTAGACTATATACTATAATTATATTATAGTATTCTTCAAGATTAAGTATATTAGTTTACTAATTGCATTCGTCATAACGAAATATCCATAAATTGGTTCCGTTTATAAAAATTGCTGAAAATCCAACATTTTTTTATTTTTCTCTTAGATCTTTAAATACCGTTTAAACATCTGTAGGAATGAATAAGTTTTTATAACTGTCAATTTTGGTTTTTTTGTATTCTTCTTTTTTTTTGGTTCCACACAATGAAGATAAATTATTTTGAATACATTTACAATACTACAACAGAAAAAAAGTAGGAGGAATAAATGGATTTTGTATTTATACTCCGAAAGTAGACAATTTAAACTGTAGTTTTTTCACGCTTTTGACTTTGCCGCACTGTTTGAACGAGCAAACGAATGAAGTAAACCTAGAGAGATTTCAGCATGAACATGAACTTCATGCAATCAAATAGCAACAACATAAACAGCCATCCAGCCAACCAGTCAGTCAGTCAGCAACATGAGCAACTGAACATGAACAACACAAAACTACTTTGTTAAAAGTTAACAACACAATATGTCGCCAGCATTACATTGTTTTTTTTGGATAAATTTTTTTCCTTGTTTTGGGGTTCAAAAGTTTAGTATTTGGAGATAATTTTAAAGTTTTTGTCAGATTAAAATTAATAAAGGGTTCTTAAGCAAAAACAATGCAAATGTTTGTGCGGATTGTTGAAAATATTCATAAATGTTTATGAGTCAAGTGTCAAGTTGTATTTTGCATTCCAGACAAAAAAAAAAGTGCCTTTACTTGACTGCTTTCTTTTATTGTTATCTGCTGGAATAGAATATAAAGATGACGATGACTATGATGTGATATTTCCGCAATTTTATGACATTGCCCAAAAACCACTTTATGTACTTAGACTTATTCATACTCATTTTATACATTCATGTTTATTTAACTTATACATTTCATACATCTTAATATGTAAATATACATATGTATGTGTGTATAAAATAGGTGTAGAATTATTTAGCTTTAAGCAATATTTGACTTAACTTTGCCTTAAGTGTTGTATGTTGACTTTATGTGAACCTCAACTCAACACCTTGTCATCAACAACTCCACAGTCAGCGTTGTTGTCTTCTCATCAACATCATCATCACCATCGTGCTGTCATTCGTTTGCTACTAATGATGCATATAATACACGACTTGAACTAATCATTAATGTTAAAGTAGAATGGGGGAAACAAAACAAAAATACAAAAAAAGATATACTAAAGAATATATAGGATATCGAAAATAAACTGAGGAAAAAACCTTTCTAAAATGGATATTACCCCCTAAAAACCGACTTCAATCTCGACTATAGAGCAGACTATAGAATAAACCTAAGACTTAACTATATATCAGACTATATCAGTCTGGACTATAAACTATAGATAAGATCAAAGTCTGAACCGTAGAGTAGACTATAGTCTGGATTGCAAAATAAACTTTAGTTCAGACTATACGAAACATTATAGTTTAAACTATAGTGTTGATTATATTCTGGACTTTAGCCTAGACTATGATCTGTACTATAGAAAAGACTATATAGAATAAACAATAGTCTGGACTATTGAATAGACTATAGTCTGGACAATAGAATATACTATAGTCTGGACTATAGAATAGACTATAATCTGGACTATAGAAATGACTATAATCTGGACTATAGAATAGACTAAAGTCTCGACTATAGAATAGACTATAGTCTGTACTATAGAAAATACTATAGTCTGTACTATAGAAAAGACTATAGTCTGGACTATAGAATAGACTATAGTCTCGACTATAGTCTGCACTATTGAATAGACTATAGTCTGTACTATAGAATAGACTACAGTCTGGACTATAGAATAGAATATAGTCTGGACTATTGAATAGACTATAGTCTGGACTATAGAATAGACTATAGTCTGGACTATAGTATAGACTATAGTCTGGACTATAGTATAGACTACAGTCTGGACTATAGTATAGACTATAGTCTGTACTATAGAATAGACTATAGTCTGAATTATAGAATAGACTATAGTCTGGACTATAGAATATACTATAATCGGGACTATAGAAAAGACTATAATCTGGACTATAGAATAGACTATAGTCTCGACTATAGAATAGACTATAAAATAGACTAAAATCTCGACTATAGAATAGACTATAGTATCGACTATAGTATAGACTATAGTCTCGACTACAGAATAGACTATAGTCTATACTATAGAATAGACTATAGTCTGGACTATAGTATAGACTATAGTCTGGACTATAGTATAGACTATAGTCTGGACTATAGTATAGACTATAGTCTGGACTATAGTATAGACTATAGTCTGGACTATAGTATAGACTATAGTATAGACTATAGTCTGGACTATAGTATAGACTATAGTATAGACTATAGTCTGGACTATAGTATAGACTATAGTATAGACTATAGTCTGGACTATAGTATAAACTATAGTCTGGACTATAGTATAGACTATAGTCTGTACTATAGAATAGACTATAGTCTGGACTATAGAATAGACTATAGTCTAGACTATAGAATAGACTATAGTCTAGACTATAGAATAGACTATAATCTGGGCTATAGAAAAGACTATAATCTGGACTATAGAATAGACTATAGTCTCGACTATAGAATGTACTATAGTCTGGACTATAGAATATAATATAGTCTGAACTTTACAATATACTCTAGTATGTACTATAGATTAGACTTTAGAATGAGTTACTCTAAAGATTGGAGTGACTTATATAACATATAACCAATCTGATACTATATCCAAAATTACACTTTTCTTTTACCTGTTAAAAATCATTGGCTTAGCGCGAAGGACCATTTACTGTCGCCTATAGCAGTTAATATTTTAAATGGAAATTTCCCAAGAATGTCAAAAATTTGTTGGAACAAAAAAACCACCCAAAATGCAAAATATTCACACATAGTACTACAAATAATTTACCCTAGTCCCAAATTGACACAACTTATGTACGATATTTAAACGATAAATATTTTGTTGTTGTATGAATTTCAATACTTGGGATATATTGAAATTAATCCACAAATATAAATTGCCACTGCATAAAACAATAACAACAACAACTACTACCTACGACAACAAAAACTAGACACAAGGGTGGTTGGATTGGATAAATATATATAAAGTAGAATGTATATAGTGGCCTGACACTCTGTGTTGTAAATTAAATGTGAATGAAACCCCTCAATGGAACCGGTGGGTTGTTGCTGCTGAGGACGCTGGTGGTGGTGGCGGTGTTGTTGAGGATGACGATGATGATGATTACGTTGGTTGTTTAAATACGGCGTCATACGTTCGTGTTTTATTGTGTTTAGTGCCTTTTTAATTTTCAACAGTAATTTCATGGTTTCAAATATTGATACAATTTTTTGTTGTTTTTTCCCTGTTTTTTTTTTTTAACTACCGCCACGCCACACTCTTTGCACACATAATGGGCTTGAAATTTATATATGCGAAGTGTTTTTTTTTTTTGTCAAAATAGAACGTATTCAGCAAACTACTCTTATAAATGATTCTTTAATTTTATATACACAACAACAACATAAAACAATAAAAATTTATAAAATAAATAAATTCTTGAAATTAAAGGTTTTGTTTACACAAAAAATTCAAAATTATTCTATGGATATACATATTTATGGCTGTTGATGATATTATCGCGAATACAAATTTTAAAAATGTTTAAGGGTAGTGAAGGATTCATTTCAGAAAAGAGAGAAGAGAAAGTGGTTATGATGATAATGATAAAAATTCACCACCACAGAAATATTTGTCAATATATTGTTTTCACATTGTTGTAACAATATAACGATATCAGACAGTCAGTCAGATATCATGGTTGTAATGCCGCAACCAGTTATTTATTTCACCATTCAACCAACCAACCAACCAACCATGCATCCAGCTGAATTAATATCTATTTGTTTGTATTGGATTTTTATTATTATAATTATGTTGGTTTTTTTTGCGTTTTCTATAAAACGCAAATATTTTAAATCTAAATTGCGTGTGGAAAGTAAATAAATAGTGAAATTTGTGGCCACAGAGTGGAGAAAAATATAGAAGAGACAGAGAACTAAAGTTTATTTGTTGATAGTTGATTAATGTTTAACCTTTTAAGGGCCTTGGCATTAAACTTTGCAGCATAATAAAGTATTTTTCACTCCTTCTAAATCATATAAATTGTTATCGTTATATATCATATAAGTACTAAGAATAAGCTTAACTCCTTTCTATCTATAGTCCAAACACTAGTATATTCTATAGTCTATACTCTAATCTGTTCTGTACTCCATTCATTAGTTTATTATATAGACTATAGTCCAGTCTATATTCTGCTCTAAAGTCTAGATTATAGTCTATTGTATATTTCATACTATAGTCTACTCTTTAGTCCAGACTATAGTCTACTCTATAGTCCAGACTATAGTCTACTCTGTAGTCCAGACTATAGTCTACTCTATAGTCCAGACTATAGTCTACTCTGTAGTCGAGACTGTAGTCTACTCTATAGTCCAGACTATAGTCTACTCTATAGTCCAGGCTAAAGTATATTCTATAGTCCAGACTGTAGTCTACTCTATAGTCCAGACTGTAGTCTACTCTATAGTTCAGACTATAGTCTACTCTATAGTCCAGACTATAGTATATTCTATAGTCCAGACTATAGTCTATTCTATAGTCCAGTCTATGGTTTATTCTATAGTCCAGACTATGGTCTATCCTATAGTCCACACTATAGTCTATCCTATAGTCCAGACTATAGTCTATTCTATAGTCCAGACTATAGTCTATTCTATAGTCCAGACTATAGTCTATTCTATAGTCCAGACTATAGTCTACTCTATAGTCCAGACTATAGTCTACTCTATAGTCCAGACTATAGTCTATTCTATAGTCCAGACTATAGTCTATTCTATAGTCCAGACTATAGTCTATTCTATAGTCCAGACTATAGTCTATTCTATAGTCCAGACTATAGTCTATTCTATAGTCCAGGCTATAGTCTATTCTATAGTCCAGACTATAGTCTATTCTATAGTTTATTCTATAGTACAGACTTTAGTAGAGATTATATTCGAAAAAATCCATCTCAAAAAGTAATTATTTTTAATTTAATTTAATTAAAAAATTTTTAAGTTCTAACATATTTTAATGGTGGGAGTTAAGAAGTCTACAAAAAATTCCACTCAAAAACTTCCTTTCTTTTAAAAAAATTTCCTAACAACATCTGTTATTCTTCTCAAATTCTTAAAATAATACATATCGTTCAATTGTTATTGTTCTTCTAACATTAGTTACTATTTGGTATTCATTACAACACCAACTTATACATGTATCTTATAAGTTTTTTTTTTTTATTGGGTTTCATGTTGTTGTTGTTGGTTCTGTTTCAGTTCAAAAACGAAATAAATATCTTAAAGTTTAGATCTTTTTCTGTGATGTTTTTGTGTGTTGTTGTAATATTAAAAAGGTTTGTTGAACTTGCTATTGTTACGGCTGCTGTTGCTGCTGCTGTTTTCTGCTGGCTGTCTGACTGTTTAGTACTTTCTATTGCTGATTTTGTTTTTCTATACTTTTTGGTTGTTGTTTGATGTTGGTGTAGTATTTGTAACTTTAAGCTTTAATTTCCGTGTAGTTGAAGTTATTGTATATGGTTACTACTTATTTTTTTTTTTGGAAAAGTAGTGGGTACGGTTTTTGATTGTATGTAGTTTGATGTCAAATAAAAAAAATACCTATATTTTATTTTGAAATACTCTACAGTAGGTATACAAGACTTTAGACCAGCCGTGGATCCAGCTCGAATGTTCCCTCTCTTCCCCTTCTTTAGGGTAACTAAACTATAGCTAAGACTTTAGACTTATTTACTGGTGTAAATATCAAAATAGACTTGCAGGGCAGAATTTAGTCAATACCCTGTCTTAGACTATATACTAGACTGTAGTGACAACTGTAGACTAGTTTATAGTCCAGACTATATACTAGACTGTAGTGACAACTGTAGACTAGTTTATAGTCCAGACTACAGATCTAATTATATTACATATTATAATCTATTTTATGACAACAGTCCATAATATAGACAAGGCTATAGACTAGATTACAATCCAGTCTAGAGAATATGTTTCAATTTTGTCTTAGTTTTGTTCTAATTCTGTTCTAGTTCTGTTTTAGTTCTGTTTTAGTTCTGTTCTAGTTCTGTTCTAGTTCTGTTCTAGTTCTGTTTTAGTTCTAGTTCTGTTCTAGTTCTGTTCTAGTTGTGTCCTAGTTCTGATCTAGATCTGATCTAGATCTGTTCTAGTTCTGTCCTAGTTCTGTTCTAATTGTGTTCCAGTTCTGTTCTGGTTCTGTTCTAGTTCTGTTCTAGTTGTGTTCTAGTTGTGTTCTAGTTGTGTTCTAGTTGTGTTCTAGTTGTGTTCTAGTTGTGTTCTAGTTGTGTTCTAGTTGTGTTCTAGTTGTGTTCTAGTTGTGTTCTAGTTGTGTTCTAGTTGTGTTCTAGTTGTGTTCTAGTTCTGTTCTAGATCTGTTCTAGTTCTGTTCTAGTTCTGTTCCAGTTCTGTTCTAGTTCTGTTCTAGTTCTGTTCTAGTTCTGTTCTAGTTCTGTTCTAGTTCTGTTCTAGTTCTGTTCTAGTTCTGTTCTAGTTCTGTTCTAGTTCTGTTCTAGTTCTTGTTCTAGTTCTGTTCTAGTTCTGTTCTAGTTCTGTTCTAGTTCTGTTCTAGTTCTGTTCTAGTTCTGTTCTAGTTCTGTTCTAGTTCTGTTCTAGTTCTGTTCTAGTTCTGTTCTAGTTCTGTTCTAGTTCTGTTCTAGTTCTGTTCTAGTTCTGTTCTAGTTCTGTTCTAGTTCTGTTCTAGTTCTGTTCTAGTTCTGTTCTAGTTCTGTTCTAGTTCTGTTCTAGTTCTGTTCTAGTTCTTGTTCTGTTCTAGTTCTGTTCTAGTTCTGTTCTAGTTCTGTTCTAGTTCTGTTCTAGTTCTGTTCTAGTTCTGTTCTAGTTCTGTTCTAGTTCTATTCTAGTTCTGTTCTAGTTCTGTTCTAGTTCTGTTCTAGTTCTGTTCTAGTTCTGTTCTAGTTCTGTTCTAGTTCTGTTCTAGTTCTGTTCTAGTTCTGTTCTAGTTCTGTTCTAGTTCTGTTCTAGTTCTGTTCTAGTTCTGTTCTAGTTCTGTTCTAGTTCTGTTCTAGTTCTGTTCTAGTTCTGTTCTAGTTCTGTTCTAGTTCTGTTCTAGTTCTGTTCTAGTTCTGTTCTAGTTCTGTTCTAGTTCTGTTCTAGTTCTGGTTCTAGTTCTGTTCTAGTTCTGTTCTAGTTCTGTTCTAGTTCTGTTCTAGTTCTGTTCTAGTTCTGTTCTAGTTCTGTTCTAGTTCTATTCTAGTTCTATTCTAGTTTTCTTTCTTATTCTTTCTATGGCTCCAGTTTCATGTTTAGTTTTACAAAGCAATATATTAATCTTTCTTCAGGTACTTGAAGTGTACGTCATATAAACATTATTTTTTACTACCGCAACTTTTTATTATTTCTCTTCTAAATTTAAAGGTAAAATGTTAAAAAATTATTATTACTACATTAATTTTTTTGTTTGTTTATTTCCAGATTTTATATACAATTTTATTGTTTGAAAGCGGCAAAACAGGTTTGTTACTATTTTTTTTTCTGATATTAAAGTATGAAAAAAGGAAACAAAAAATTTAATGATATGAAATGTGTTTGAAATTTTTTTGAAAATAAATTATGTAGTTTTTTTGTGATTTAATTGAATTTTGATGTTAGAGTAATGTTTATGGCGAAGAAAGAGAAGAAGTGATAGTGAAGCTATTAGAATTGGATGTTAAAACTAACTGGTCCACTTATGGTTTCATAAGGAACAGTTATTAATTAAAAATTTTGGTTTTAAACTTGGAAATAATTAATTTGTTGGAAAATATTGAAAATATTAGACATTTGGCTGTCATTAAAACTAACGACAAAAAGTGTAAAAAAAGATTTTAATGTTAAGTTTTTAGCAGATTTTCAAAAATGATTTATGTAAATTATTTTTTATGTTGTTGTTTTTATTTTTCAAAATAATCTTGATTAATGAAAAACGATTAACAAGGCATATGATTTTCAAACTACAGCTTAAAATGACATCATTTAAAGGCAACGTCATAAATAAATTTAAAAAAATAAATATTTTAAAAACAACAACTACAACAACAACAAGTGATAATAATTGATTATAATTTATAAAGAACAATTTAGCTTAAACCAAAAATACAAATCTAGAATATTAAATAAAAAAATAAATTGAAAAATTGTTTAAAGGTCTCAACGTTGTTCAGTTCAGTTCAGTTGTTTTTGAAATTATTTTAAATAAATTCAATATAATTTTTGTTTTTATTATAAACGTATGACAGTTAAATATTTCAGAAAAATAAACAAATTATACTGTGTAATGTATTGCAAACAATTTGTAAATAAATTTATGCAATTTCGGTGTAATAATAACAAATAAATTACTAAAAGTGCCAATGTAAAGTCATATGAATTTTAATGTTTATCTGTGTGTTTGTTAAAGGACGTTTTTTTTTGATACAAAGTATGTAGTATACCCTACACCACTTTAGTGGGTAGGGTATATTGGGTTTGTGCTGATGTTTGTAACCTACAATCATATTGGTCCTATATCCACCTTAAAGTATACCTATAGGGTCAGAATCATTTTCTGAGTCGATTTTGCCATGTCCGTCCGTCTGTCCATCCGTCTGTCCATCTGTCCGTCTTTCCATGTAAACCTTGTAATCAAACTACAGGTCACAATTTAAAAGATAATTCAATGAAATTTTGTACATGATCTTGTATTGTCCCCGGGACGAAGCCAGGAATGGTTAAGATCGGTCCATTATTTCACCTATGCCCCATACAACTGAACCCCCCAATAGGGCATGTAAACCTTGTAATCAAACTACAGGTGGCAATTTTGGAGATAGTTCAATGAAATTTGACACGTGATTTTTCATGGTACCGTTTTTATTAAAAATGGTTAACATCGGTCCATTATTTCACCTAGACCCCATACAACTGAATCCCCCTGAATAAGGGATGTAAACTTTGTAATCAAACTGCAGGTCGCAATTTTGTAGATAATTCAATGAAATTTGGCACATAAACGTCTATGGTACCGTAGACGAAGCCTGTTGAAAATGGTTAACATCGGTCCATTATTTCACCTAGCCCCCATATAAGTGAACCCGCCGAAAAGGGATTTTAAATTCATAATTATGTTTAATATACTATGAGTGTCGACAAAAAGCAGCAAAAACCAAATTCAATACAAAATTTGATGACCCTCACGAATTCCATAATAAAAGGTCCTCATATGACCCTAGCCCCTATGAAAAGTCCCCATTACAATTTCACTTAAATGTCCACAATTTTATTCAACAATAAAACGGCTTAAGTATGTATATCTGAGGCAAGTTACACTTCAACTTAAATGCTTTAGCTTATGGCAACTAAATCACATAATATTTTTGTAAAAGGTGTAGGGTATTATATGGATGGCCTTGCCTGACTATAATTCCTTACTTGTTGTTTTTTTTTTGCAAAATACAGACAAATATTTTTAGCTTAACAGACAATTTGACAGTTTGAATTCATCAATTTAACAATTTGACAGCAATTAATGCTTTTATCTTGCTCAAAACTATAACAGTAAAACCTTGATTATTCAAATTTTTAAGAATTTTTTTCTATATCTTTTTATATAGTATGCACTGTATTTCTATTGCTTTATATTATTCACAGTTTTTTTGTAATCTAGTAATTTATATCTGAGGAGGGTTTAAAAGTTTTATGAATGTAGTTTAACTAGAGATAAGTCGTTGTTAATGGTTCAAGGTTCATTTATACAAATCCACCTTTCCATTTCAATATTTTTTTATTTAAAAAACAAATTGTGTGAAATATTAGCAAAAGTTCTATATGAATAGAGACTCGTTTATGGAATGAATAAAAAATGAAAAAAATTCTGTATTGACATTTACATAAATGTAAATTCAAGTGCAGATTTAAGGTGTTAATATTGCGTTTAAATAGTTGAAATATTTTTAGATGACAACAGCTTTTAAAAATTAAAGTTTTATTCAAGAAAATATAAAAATCTAAGTTTGATTATAAAATGTTAAATGTTGTTTGGCAGATATTGTTGTTCCATCTATATATAAATATTGTAAATATTAAGAAATCAGAAACTCTTGATGTTCTGGGCATGAAAATTCCGAGCGATGTCCGCTGGTCTAAACACATTTTTCAAGTATCGAAAGATGCGTTCAAGTGTCTCGGTTTTTTGAAACGTTGTAAGACATACTTTACTCCATCTGATCTTCTTACTATTTACACCACTTATATCCCATCGAAAATGGAATACAACTCTCATGTATGGGCCGGTGCTTTGAAGACTATTTTGGAGCTACTCGACCTGAGCTACAGGAGAGGGCGAAGATACTTATCGCTGACATTGACTCTATTGATTCACTGGAGCAACATCGCAACGTGGGGTGTATTTCACTGTGTACTATCGATACTACAATGGAATGTGTTCCTTTGAAATTAGGAAACTTGTTCCCGATACCCGTATATTCTTGCTTAACATACGTCTTTCTTCAAGAACTCAACCCATTTGTGGTAGATTGGGCCGAACAACACATTATTCATTCTTCAGCCACGCACTGTTTGTATGTGGTATAAACTTCCTGCAAAGGTATTCCCTGCCCTTTTACGATATAAGAAGATTTAAATCTAATGTACACAAACACTACTCCCTCTATCCTACTTCCCACAACCTATTTTCTTAGTTCCAATACTATGCTTAGCATAAGTAGAGGTCATCTCCTGAGTGCTGGACCAATTAAAAAAACAAAAAACATTATAATTATTATAATGGTATTATAATATATTATATTACATTATAACTGGATTATAATGTTGAATAATGCATTATAATTGTGTTATAATATATGAAAGTACATTATACTTGGATTATAATGTAGAAAATGCATTATAATTGGATTATAATGGTGAATAATGCCTTATAATAGGAATATAATATAGCAAAATGCATTATAATTGGATAATAATATTAAAAAATGCATTATAATAGGATTATAACATAGTATTTCACATTATATTTGAATTATAATGTGGCTGAATGTATTATAATTGTATTATAATGGTTTAAAAATCATTATAATTGTATTATAATGTAGCAAAATGCATTATTATTAGATTATAATATAGGGGAATGTATTATAATTGGATTATAATGTGGCTCAATGTATTATAATTGTGTTATAATGAGCTTAAAATCATTATAATTGGATTATAATGTAACAAAATGCGTTATAATTGGATTATAATATTAAGGAATGTATTATAATTGGATTATAATGTAGCTGAAAGTATTATAATTGTATTATAATGGTTTAATAATCATTATAATTGTATTTTAATGTAGCACAATGCATTATAATTAGATTATAATATAGAGGAATGTATTATAATTGGATTATAATATAGAAAAATGCATTATAATTGGATTATAATGTAGAATTTTGCATTATATTTGGATTATAATAGAGAGGAATGTATTGTAATTGGATTATGATGTGGCTGAAAGTATTATAATTGTATTATAATGGTTTAGTAATCATTATAATTGGATTATAATGTAGAAAAATGCATTATAATAGGATTATAATATAGCACTTTGCATTATATTTGGATTATAATACAGTAGAATGGATTATAATTGGATTATAATGTAGCTAAAAGTATTATAATTGTATTATAATGGTTTAAAAATCATTATAATAGGATTATAATATAGAAAAATGCATTATAATTGGATTATAATATAGAAAAATACATTATAATTGGATTATAATATAGAAAAATGCATTATAATTGGATTATAATGTAGCTGAAAGTATTATAATTGTATTATAATGGTTTAAAAATCATTATAATTGTATTATAATGTAGCAAAATGCATTATAATTAGAATATAATATAGAAAAATATATTATAATTGGATTATAATATAGAAAAATGCATTATATTTGGATTATAATATAGAGGAATGTATTATAATTGGATTATAATGTAGCTGAATGTATTATAATGGTATTATAATGGTTTAATAATCATTACAATTGATTATAATTGTATTAAAACATAGCACAACTGATTTTATTTGTATTATAACATATAGAAAGACATTATAATTCCATTATAATGTAAAAAGTGTTCATTATAATTATGTTTTAAGTTTAATAAAAATTTCTTTATTCTTTTGGTTTTTCTAGCTGACTTCATAAAACAAATATTTCTTTAATTTTAATGCAAACATTTCCTTGAAATTATTCTTCATTAAAAAAAGAAAAAACTATAACAAATTCTTAACAAAAATTTGGGTTAATTCATGAATGTTCGTGGGTGTACTAAAAATCTATAATAAAAATTTTAATTTTGTTTTTTTTTCTTTTGTCTTGTCACTTTAAATGACCTCCTTAACTAATTGTAATAGTTTTTATTCTCTCTCTATTTAGAATAATTTACAAATATTCACACGTTGCTATATGATGTTGTCAACATAGTCATAGTTTGTTGCTGCATCATCACCATCACCATCACCACCTCAATTATCACGTCCGGCTAACGGACACTTATTCTTAGTTGTAGAGAAAATGTTTAAGACACAGGATATTTAAACAAATTATTAACGCTCTAAAAATACATACAAACATACACATACTTGAATAATTACTGTATTAAATTAGTGACAGGTGTGTGCTAGCTGCAGTTAGATAAACAAGCTGTGCTTTGGTTTTAATTTATATTAAGTAAATACAAAAAAAAGAAACAATTAAATAATTGTCATATATATTTATAAAGAAAAATGAAAAATATGCTCTAAAATGTTTAGCAACAATTATCTAATTGTGACTGACAGCTGTCATAGTTACATAGAGCAAAAGGAAAAAAACAAACTGTCATTTCACTTTAGTTTTAATTATAAGGCGTTCTACTCGTTACTCTAATGAAAACTATTAGGAAAAAAAACACAAAAGAATTGTAAAAAAAAGTTATGAACTAAGGAGCTAAAGTATTACAAAAAAAAACCGTGTCAAATGTTTGATTGACTGATGGTCTCAAATCAAAATGTAGGTTGTAAGACAAATATAAAGAAAAATTTAATTAAATTGTGTTGAAAAAATATATATCAAATAAATTTAATAAAGAAACAAGTAAGAAATTATAGACCATATAATACCCTACACCTTTTACAAAAATATACTATGATTTAGTTGCCATAAGCTAAAGCATTTAAATTGTATTGTACCTTGCTTCAGTTATACATACTTAAGCCGTTTATTATTGAATCAAATTGTGGACATTTAAGTGAAATTTTGATAGGAGCTTTTTATAGGGACTAGAGTCATATGAGGACCTATTATTATGGCATTCGTGAGGGTCATTAAGTCTAGTATAGAATATGGTTTTTGCAGCTTTTTGTCGAGATATGAGTATATTAAACATAACTATGAACTTAAAAGCCCTATTTGGCGGCTTCAGTTGTATGGGGGATAGGTGAAATAATGGACCGATGTTTACCATTTTCAATAGATCTTGTCTAAGGTAGCATAAAAGATCATGTGTCAAATTTCATTGAATTATCTTGAAAATTGCGACCGGTAGTTTGCTTACAATGTTTACATGCCCTTTACGGGGGTTCAGTTGTATGGGCGCTAAGTGAAATAATGGACCAATGTCAATTGGCCAAATTCAACTGACTTCGTCTACTGTATCATAGACGATCATGTGTCAAATTTCATTGAATTATCTTCAAAATTGCGAAGTGTAGTTTGATTACAAAGTTTACATGCCCTTTACGGGGGTTCAGTTGTATGAGGGCTAGGATAATTAATAGACCGATCTCAACCATTTTCAATAGGCTTCGTCTACGGTATCATAGAAGATCATGTGCTAAATTTCATTGAATTATCTTCAAAATTGTGACCTGCAGTTTGATTACAAAGTTTAGATGCCCTATTCGGGGGTTCAGTTGTATGGGGGCTAGGTGAAATAATGTACCGATGTTAAAAATTTTCAATAGATCTTTTCTAAGGTACCATAAAAGATCATGTGCCTAATTTCATTGAATTATCTTTAAAATTGCGAACTGTAGTTTAATTACAAGGTTTGCATGCCCTTTACAGGGGTTCAGTTGTATGGGGGCTAGGTGAAATAATGGACCGATGTTAACCATTTTCAAAGATCTTGTCTAAGGTTGCATAGAAGATCATGTGTCAAATTTCATTGAATTTTCTTCAAAATTGCGACCTGAAGTTTGATTGCAAGATTTACATGAACGGACGGACGGATGGACAGATGGACGGACATAGCTAAATCGACTTAGAACCGTTTTCAATAGGCTTCGTCTACTGTTGCATAGACGATCATGTGTCAAATTTCATTGAATTATCTTCAAAATTTCGACCTGTAGTTTGATTGCAAGATTTACATGAACGGACGGACGGACGGACAGATGGACGGACATAGCTAAATCGACTTAGAAAATGATTCTGAGCCGATTGATATACTTTAAGGAGGCTATTAGACCAATATTATTGTGCGTTACAAATATCAGCACAAACCCAATATACTCTCCCCACAAAAGTGGTGTAGGGTATAAAAATGCATTGATGTTTTTGATAAAAATACATCATCTCTCGATTTATGGCGAACAGATTGTTAAACATAATTATTATTACAATTTTTCTCTACTTTAAATAAATTTGGTTTTTTTCGAATTTATTGTGCATCTAGTACTTGTACATAATATAAGTTCAGATATCAATATATATGTATATACATGATGATGATGATGATTATGATGATGACATCGTTTTGATAACATTGACATATAGCAAAGAAACAATATGTAGATTATTTTATATGTATTTTGAAAATAAAAAACCTGCAGTGGATAGATGTCATCATCATCACCATCATGGATACAACTAACACTGTTGCAAGCAGATTATAAACATAAATAGACTGAGACCAAAGGAAAATTTCATTCTATAGAGATTTGAAATAATTTTAAAATTGTTTTATAATGCTTTATAATAACTTTATAATGAAAAATATTGTATTATAATTGCGTTATAATGTTTTTTTTTTTTATTGGACCAGCACTTAGCACTAGTTTTGATACAAGAGCACCATGCCAACCTCTACTCAAACGGCTTTGAAATATCTAGAGCCACCACTTTACTTTACTTTCGCCAAAATGGTAAATGAAATGAAACCATTTCTTCGAAAGGAAGGCTAGTAAGTCTCCCGTAGAGCGACCTCTAAGTAAGTAAATTGTTGGTCTCTAAGTACTTGACAATAGATATAGAAATAGGTAGAAATTGACCGTATTTTCCATAACATTAGAAAGTGCTGAACAAATTGCTATTGGACGGTAATTAGCCAGGATTATTTGCCTCTCCCTTTTTAGGAATTGGCGTTACATTAGGAATTTTCCAGCAGGCAGGAAATTTGCTGGCATGGTATAGAATACTGAGATGATTAGCTAATGGATGAGCTAGCGTCGAAGAGCACTGCTTTAAGACCAGTGCCGGTATGCCGTCTGGTCCAGGAGACTTGTTTATGTTGAGATTTGTTAGAATCTTTTTAACGGCACGTGCTCGAAAGAATATTTTTGGCATAGTTACTTTTCGATCCTTTCGATCTCGGGCAGTGCTGGATCGCTAAGCGGCAAGCAAGAATTGTTTGCGAATAACTTAGCTAAAAGGTTAGCTTCATCAACCAGGTCGTCCTTGAAAAGTGACAGAATTGAAGAACTAGCATTATCCTTTACTCTTTGAACGAGCGACCAAATTGCGTTATAATGTATTTTGAAGCCATTATAACGATTTATATTGTATTATAATTTTGTTATAATGAATTATAATCCATTATAACTACATTATAATGGTTTATATTGTATTATAGTCCATTATAATTGCGTTATAATATATTATAATCATGTTGTAATGATTATAATCCATTATAAGTATATTATAATGAATTATGTTGTATTATAATTGTATTATAATGTATTATATTTCATTATAATTGCGTTGTAATGTATTATAATCATGTTATAATGATTATAATTCATTATAACTATATTATAATGTTCTATATTGTATTATAAGACATTATAATTGCGTTATAATGTATTATTATTAATATGTATGCATTATATTGTATTATAATCATGTTATAATGAATTATAATGCATTATAATTGTATTATAATCAATTATAACTTCATTATAACATAATGAAGACCATTATAACATAATGTAGTTGATTATTACTGTGTTATAATTTATTATAGTCATCATCAGCATTTGACCCACAAAATGTTAAATATTTTTTGCAAATTACTTTTCTGTGTTCCTACTTTCTTTCTGCTAACATTTGCCTGCTGTCTGCTGATGTTTTTTTTCGCAATAAAATAATAATGTCTATATTACTGGATTTTTTTTCTTCTGAAAATTGCATGTTTAGCAAATTATATTCATGTTTTCTATTTCAATAATAAACTAGAACGGATTTGCATTTTACACTATACTTATTTTTTATTTAACTAAACAACAACTAAATGTTTATTATTTTTTTGTAATAATGTCTAGCATTGTTTATTGGGTTGTGATTCCTTTCTAGTTTTTGTTTACATTGACCTGTAAATATCATAATCATGTGGCTTTCTCAGTGGGTGACTTAAATTTTAGTTTTAGTATAATTTGTTTGAAATTTTAACAACTTTTGATAAATTTTTTCTTTTTGGACAAAAGTGACTGAGTGTCATTTCTCTATAAAATTCACACTTAATTTAGTTGTTAAATGCAATCTGCCATCATTTGCAGCATTAACTAAACATTTTGATGTTCATAGTTTAAATATTTAAATATTTGTTATACCCTTTACCTTTGTGAGAAGGGTATATATAAGTTTGTCATTCCGTTTGTAATTTCTATAATATGTCATGTCCGTCTGTCAGTCTTTCTGTCCGTCTGTCTGTTGAAATAAGTTTTTAGAGGTCCCCAGATATCGGCGAGATCCGAATCTTCAATAATTCAGTTAGACATGCTTTCGAGAAGATCTCTATTTAAAATCAGCAAAATCGGTCTATAAATAACGGAGATATGAGCAAAAATCCGAGACAACCTCTGAAAATTTCATCAAAAAAGCCACATTTTTTTCAAGCTTTGTTAAAAAAGCAACAACAACACTGTGAGTGGGATAAAGATGTACATGTGCGTGTGCAGATGTATTTGGTTTTATTCAGCTGTGTATTTTTTTGTATGTTTGCATGATGTTCTGTTCTCACGAAGGTGATGGATATAACAAGAACAAGGAGATTGAGCAGTAATATCTTGGTAATACAGCTTATATTTGTTTGAGGGTGGTAATATAGTTTGACGGTGGTATTACAGTACAACGGTTAACATTTCTTTCTGCTACAGTTTATATTTGTTTGTGTGTGTATGTTATGTGTGACATGTGTGAAGAGATACAAAACAAATAAAAACTGTTTTCTGAAACATACTTGGTGAAGGGTATATAAGATTCGGCACAGCCGAATATAGAAATATTACTGTCATTGTGTTATGTGTCTTAAAAATATGACATTTTATTGTTTAGTATTTGTGGACACATTCTTGTTTAAGTTTTAGAAATGTTGAAGCTGACATCATGATGTTTTGATTATCATCAGGGCAAGGATTTCTATGCAAATGCAAGTTTGTAGGAAGCATCTGAAATTCTTTGAATGTTTTCGAATCAAACAATTTGTCAGGGCCTTGGTTGAAGTAGTATACATGGCACCACTTATAGCCAAGCAGCATGTACGTTGAACTCCCTGTAGTAGCTTGATATTGCACTTTTTGTCTAAAGCAGTCCACCAGAATATTGAAACATAAGCTACAATTGGTCTAATTACACTTTTATAAAGCCAATGTGTCATAGTAGGACTAAGACGCCATTTCATGCGTTTAGTTCTCCTACATCTCGTCCGTTCGGTCGAGGTTTACACGTAAGTATTTAACTTTGTCTGTCACTGGTATTTTCTTGCCCAGGAAGCAAGGTTCAGTATACGTAGAAATTTTTGTCCTTCTTGTGAAAAGACAGATTTCCGTTTTTGCCTGGTTAACATTGAGGCCTCTCGGTTGAGTACAGCTTAAGGCCGTATTCAGACCCACCTCATTTCTTCTACACAATTATTTAGATCCTTTCCCTTTAAAAGTATGACAACATCATCTGCATAGCAGACAGATCTAAATCCTTTCTCGGTCAGCTATTAACCCAGAGTAAAGTTGACAAAATGCCACCCTATTGTATACCGCGAAATACTTTTTTCCTAATAGTTATATCGTACATCTCGCAGCTTATACATCTATTCCTTAGCATGTGATTGATTCAGTTACGGAGCACCCGGTCAACATAAAACTGGTCTAGGTATTGGATAAGATTATCAGTGTGCACGTTATTGAAGGCGCCTTAGATGTCAATACATACCGCCAGTGTATATAGTTTGCTATCAAAGGATGCACCTGTGTAGTGAACAACTTCGTTTAAGGCAGTTTCCACCGATCGTCCCTTACTATCGACTATCCCTTCCAAGGTTTTAAGTAGTAAGGATATAAGACTTATCGTTCGATAAGAGTTAGCTGTTGCATAGCTAGGTTTCTCTGGCTGAGGTATAAATATTACCCTTGCATCCTGCCATTTAATGGGGGTATATGTGAATTTCAAGCAGGAGGTAAATATCTGAGACAGATGTACGGAAACCAGTTCCGCTTCCATACGTAAGGGAGCGATGCTCTTGATTTCCCCTTTAACCATATCAGATGTAGTAACAATTTCCCTGTTAGCCTCCCCTTCCTCCAATATCGGTTCATCTATGTTATTCGATATACCGGCTGGGAAATGGGAGTCCATTAGGAGTTTCATTGTCTCCTCCATATCCTCCAGCCTCCTGCTCGTGTCATCGATAATTGTATTATAATGCATTATGATCAATTATAATTAAGTTATAATGTATTATACTTTATTATAATTGTGTTATAATGTGTTATAATTAATTATAATTGCCTTGTAAAAGAAAAGTTTCACAAAACTTCGATTGTTCTTAAAGTGTATGACAATTTCTAGCAAATTCTCTTCTATTACAAAAATTCTTAAGTTTTTTTTATCGTTTTCCCAATCATGTCACACAATTTCTGTTATACAAAATTCTAGTGTAAAAGTTTCATTTAATTAACTTGTTGTAGTTCATTTAAGATTTTTTTTAAAACTTTTTTAAATACAAGTTTTTGTGTAATTTTTAATTCATTTAAATATAAAATTTACATTTTATTTATAACATTTGTCATGCTTTGTTAGAGATTCTCTGTTTAAGATAAAATTACAAATGTTTTGTTTAGTTTTTGTTCAAACTACTGTTTTAGACTTTTTCAAATGAAAAACCTGTCATTACCATTTAACACTTGGTTAATAATCGTATTGTATTACCAAGAATGTAAAAGACTTTGTAATTGCATAAGGTTTTTATACCCTACAACACTTGAGTGGGGAGGGTATATTGTGCTGATGTTTGTAACGCACAATCGGCTCAGAATCATTTTCTGAGTAGATTCAGGTATGTCCGTCCGTCCATGTAAACCTTGTAATCAAACTTTAGGTCGCAATTTTCGAGATAATTCAATGAAATTAGACACATCTTTTATGGTAGCGTAGACGAAGCCTATTGAAAATGGTTAATATCGGTTCATTATTTCACCTAGCCCCCATACAACTGAACCCCCCAATAGGGCATGTAAACCTTGCAATCAAACTACAGGTCGCAATTTTAAAGATAATTCAATGAAATTTGGCATATGTTCTTTTATGCTACCGTAGAGGAAGCCTATTGAAAATGACTTACATCGGTCCATTCTTTAACATAGCCCCATTCAACTGCACCCCCCAATGGGGCATGTAAACCTAATAATCAAACTACAGGTCGCAATTTTGGAGATAATTCAATGAAATTTGGCACATGATCTTTTGTGATACCGTAGACGAAGCCTATTGAAAATGGTTGAGATCGGACCATTATTTCACCTAGCCCCCATACAACTGAACCCGTCGAAAAGGGCTTTTAAGTTCATAATTATGTTTAATATACTCATATCTCGACAAAAAGTTGCAAAAACCAAGTTCTATACTAGACTTTATGACCCTCAAGAGTGCCATAACAATAAGTCCTCAAATGACTCTAGCCCCTATGAAAAGCCCCCATCAAAATTTCACTTAAATGTCTTCAATTTTATTCAACAATAAATGGCTTAAGTATGTATATCTGAGGCAAGGTACAAAACAACTTAAATGCTTTAACTTATGACAACTAAATCACATTATATTTTTGTAAGAGGCATAGGGTATGATATAGTCGTCCTCGCCTGACTGCAATTTCTTACTTGTTTTGTTTTGTAATATTGCTACACATTAACAAATTTAAAACCTTTTGGTTTTTTTTTTAGTTAATTATACTTAGACTTTTGTTAACCCTTTTGAGGGTCTAGAATACAATTTATTTCTTTTCCGTTATAGTCTCTATTTCTTTTGTAATTTCATACAATTTTCTTAGAAGGTTTTCTTGTAATATTTACAAAATAATGTTTTAAAAAGACTTAGAATAATTTTTAAAATTGCCTTACAACTGTATCACATTTCCTACAATATTATTAACACTAATTTAATAGTATTAACCGTTTAACAATAGCTTAAGTTTAATGGTCAAATTTAAGGCTAAAAGGAAAAAAATAATGAAATTTTCTATTTAATTTTTCCTTAATAAACTTTAAGTTCTTATTGGAGGGAAAGAAAAATCCTTTTTTTAAAAAATTAACAGATATATTAAATGCAATTTGTTGCACAAACTATGCTTTCTTCCCTTGCCAATGATTGTCAGCAGTTTTTTGTTTTATCAAATTACCATGTCTGCCAAATGTCAGGCAAACGTTTCATCCGAGCACATCATTGCAAATTTAGCACACATGTCTTGTTAAGTCATGTTGTCATACAATTCATGTCAAATTAATAGTTTAAACATTTCTACATGCAAAAACATGTTAATAAAATTAACAATTTTATAAACAAACCAAAACAGTGGAGGATGTGATAAGTGGATTTGTTTTTTTTAAGAGGTTTTATTTAAGATTTTTTGTAAATTTTATAAAATACATTATAATGGTGTTATAATGTAATATAAACCATTATAATTGTTTTATAATATATTATAATTCATTATAATGGAGTATAACAGATTATAATTGTGTTATAATTAATTATAATACATTATAATGTATAATAATTCATTATAATTGTTTAAGAATTAAATTAAATTGATTATAATAGTATTATAATGAATTATAATCCATTATATTTCCATTATAATGAAGTATAATGCATTATAATTGTATTATAATGGATTATAATTTCATTATATACGATGCTTTTTCAGGTGGTTTGTGGCCAAGACAATCCGTTGGAATAAATTTCAAACTCAGTCGATCTGCGCAACGTTAGCCTGGGGCGTCCCCTGTGTTTCGAGCCTTGCGGGTTTCATTGAAGGCTCTCTTTAGCAAATATCTGAGTTTTCTCTTCTGAGGATATGGTCAATCCAGCGCCATTTTCTTTGTTGGACTTCAACGTCAATTGGGTCCTCGTTGTAGATGTAGAGTAAATCATAAAGTAGAATATCGCCATTATGTGCCTCAGATATCTATAGCTTCCTTGTTATAGAACTGTTTACTTTCCATGTATCGCACCCGTACATTAGTACGGATTTAACACTGGTGTTGAAAAGGCGAATCTTGTGTTTTCTTGAGATCTGTGAAGACTGCCAATGCGTTTGCTTCCAGTTTACTGATTTTGGATTGTATTCCTGAGATCGTATGTGACATCAAGCATATGTCACCTGCATAATCCAAATCGTGAAGTTGACCATTGATCTTCCATTATAAGCCATTGCTCACTTCGCCATTGGTTTTTGTCATGACGGAGTCCATTTCAAATGTCTCACTTTCCTTGCCTCTGAAGCGAACTCGGCAAGAAAGACTGTACTATAATTGTCCTGAGGCTTTTAATATGGTCCACACAAGACCTATTTGCCTTAAAGACTGCCTGTTCGCGGCGCAGGACGGTCAACTCTAGGTTATCACTCATGCGGTCTAGAATTGTAAAAGCTACTACTTTTTGAATGGTATTGAGTAGTGTTATGACTCTCCAGTTTCGACAGTGGCTTAGGTCTCCTTTTGTGACTATTGTACCCTCCTTTCATTCACCGGGAAAATCTGCAGAATGTCAATATTTCTGTATGATCGGCACGTGAATGTACGGGATTAAGTCTGGGGCATATTTCAGAAGCTCATCCTCACCGGCCTTATTGTTCATTAGCCTCTTGACTGCCCTCCTTACTTCGTCGAGGGTTGGAGCTGTTTTGGATATTTACCGCTAGGCCTTGGTTACCCATTATAGAGCATAGGTTGGAGTAGTCCGTGCCAACTTTCGCATTCATGTCGCTGAGTACGATGTTCATGTCGCTTTTATTTGCGCTTGGCAATTTCAGCGTCTAATTGTTCATAGAAAGCACTTTTTGCGTCTGTTGGGGCAGTTAGTGATGTTGCGGTATTTGGTCCGAAATCGTGCGCTTATGAAGCGCTCAGATATTGGTCTTAAACCTATAAGCGATCTCTTTATTTTATCCGTCATCAGAATCCCAGTCACATTCATGAAGACTGTCGTTATTTCCGCAGTAGATGTAGTGCTGCCCAGATACCATACGAAACTCTCCCTCCCTGCCCCTTCCATCTGACTTCGCTGAGACGCAGAATATCCAGTCGATAGCTTTCCATTTCCTTGCATGCTTCGGCTAAGCGGGATGGTTTTGCGAGTGTCCTAGTGTCCACGTTTCAATTCTTGTCCTTGTTCAGTATACAATAGGTTGTGCCATTTAATCCAGTCCATCTCTTCACTTTGTGTAGTTTCTTTGATGAGTTTGGGTTTCCGCCTTGGCACATCATAATCCATTATAATAGTATTTTATTACATTATAAACCGCTTCATATTTCCCATTCAGATTCTCTTCTAAAACGAGCTTTTACTGTATCTCTTCTATTTAATTTCTTAATTAAAATTGCACTAGAAACGTGTTTTGTGTATTTTTTTGTGTGTTCTTGTGTTTTTTGTGCTTAGAAATAGTAAGTAAAATTTTAACTAAATGTGATTTTTTAGTCATACAAACTACTATTTGCCTTGACTTTAAATAAATGTATAAAATGCAAGTCAATTGTTGTTATTTTCTGTCCCACTATCTGTCTGTTAAAGCCACTCTTTAACGAACACAAAAGAAAAGAATCGATATTAAGTATTTTCTTCGGTATTGTCGGCAAAACCTTAATATGTCAAATACAACTTTTTTGTATGTTTAATGTTGATGTTGCACATGTACAAATTGTTGCTGTTGTTACTCTGTTTGTTTATGTTTAAAATTATATGAAGACATTATTATTTAATGATTCTTTAAGAGGAGTTTTTTTTTTGGTTTTGCTTCATAAAATTGTAATATTTGCCATAATGTTCTGGATAAATTGCAGTATAATATAATAAATGTTGTAGGTTTTTTTTGATGACTTTTATAATGGCCTTTTAAACTGCAGTAAATGAAATAATTTTTGGTAGAATTTAAAAAGTATGAGAAAAGAATTTATACAAAAGTTTATAAAGGAAAAAAGAGTTTTGAAAGTTTTGATGTTATAACATATTATAAACCATTATAATTGCATTATAATGAACTTAAATCCATTATAATTGCATTATAAAAGATTATAATCCATTATAATTGCATTATAATAGATTATAATCCATTATAATTGCATTATAATGGATTATAATCCATTATAATTGCATTATAATTGATTATAATCCATTATAATTGCATTATAATAGATTATAATCCATTGCAATGTAATGGATTATAACATATTATAATTGCATTATTGTGGATTGTAATCCATTATAATGCAATTATAATGGATTATAATCCATTCAATTATTGGCCAAGCCCTCTAGCGATTGGGACAGACTGTTGATAGTTTTAACGTGAGCACCTGCCGTGTCGGCTTTATCTCACGGTGGTCTTTTTCATCCACAGGGTAGACTTGAGAACGGTCTACCATCGCCCCTTTGTCTTCAATGAAGACGCAGGTGGCAATTTTTGCACATTGGCTATGACCGGTACCATGCGCAAGCACTTTGCTGGAGTACTCGAGCTATCTAATCTCTTGCCAAAGTAGTTACGTTGTAAAACAACCACACTACTATGGCTCTGTTGATTCGGCAACAGCACCTAGAGACGTAACCCGTGGACCGAAGCACGATCCATCAATAAGACGTAGACATCGTTCTTACTCACAGTGACACGCTGTGGCTAGTCTGATATGAACAGAGTAAACTCTGAACACATCTGGACAAGGAAGGAAAATTAATCGGTATCTCTTGTATATGATATCTTTCATCCATCATCATTCAACCCAGCACACATCTCATTTATTCGACACATTCATAGAGAAAAACATACGACACACTCATTTAGGTATACGGGTGGATGAATCCCGCATACCTCTACATTCATTCCGTATCATATACAATTGACCCCAACCCATTTCCAACGCTTAGTCCCACAGTCACTCCTCTGTGGGGTATCTGTTGATTTTCGGC
>NC_060954.1:6216950-6218852 GCF_022045245.1 Lucilia cuprina
TCTATAGTCTAGTCTATAGTCTAGTCTATAGTCTAGTATATAGTCTAGTCTATAGTCTAGTCTATAGTCTAGTCTATAGTCTAGTCTATAGTCTAGTCTATAGTCTAAGTATGTATATCTGAGGCAAGGTACACTTCAACTTAAATGCTTTATTATGACAAATAAATCACATTAAATTTTTGTGAAAAGTGTAGGGTATTATATGGTGGGTCTCGCCCGACTATAATTTCTTACTTGTTTCATTTTCAAGTTGTTATAACAAGAGTTTGTTAGGGACCTTTTGATATTTAAGTACTTTTTTAAAAAAGTACCTAGCTGTTCCTTTAAAAAGCACTTATAAGTGCATAAATGTCTAACTGCGTGAGCAAATAAGTGAATGATTGAATGACTGACTGACTGAGTGAGTGAATGAATGATTGTGTGTGAATAAGTTAAATTATTTAATTTGACTTTTTGACTTTGAAATTCTTTTTTTTTTTTGTTTGTCTTCATCATTCTTGTTCATTTTTTTTTAATTTGGGTTACATGGCTCATAAAAATCATATGTTTGACTTGATGCTGAACAAGATATAAAAAAAAAGTTTTAAATACAATTATAATTTAAAATTTTAATATTTAAAGCCTTTAAGCACTTAAACAAATTTCTTTATTTTATTTTTTTTCGCTTCAAAATTAAACGAAAAGTCAACCAGGGGGTGCTTTAATTAAAAAGATCAGTTTTGTAAGATGAGAAATATTTTAAACATAATTAAGTGGATTTTATTTTAATAACAGAAATTCTGCACTTGGTGGTCATTACAGAACAAAACTTGTAACTTTAAGTTTTAAATTTAATGACAAATTGTAATGTTTCTAAATACCCAGTTCAAATGAATTCCATATAACATTAGCAATATCTGGATGATAAAAAAAATAGTCAACACTCAGGGGATGACCCCTACTTATGCGAAGCATTGTATTTGAACTAGGAAAATAGGTTGTGGAAAGGAGGATAGAGGGAGTATTGTTTATGGACATTTGATTTAAATCTTCTTATGTCCAAAGTGTCAGGGAATACCTCAGCAAGAAGTTTACTCCACATACGAACAGTGTGCGTCTAAAGAATGAATTTTCCCTGTAATGTGTTGTACGGTCCACTGGCTAATCTACCACAAATGGGTGTGTTCTTGAAGAAAGACGTGTGTTACGCAAGAATATAAGGGTATCGGGAACAAGTTCCCTAAATTCAAAGAAACACATTCCATTGTAGTAACGATAGAACAGCGAAATACACCCCACGTTGCGACGTTGCTCCAGTAAATCAATATATAATATAATCAATAACAGTAGGGTATCCATACTGTCACTGATAAGTACCTTCGCCCTCTCCTGTACGCGGCCGAGTAGCTCCAAAATAGACTTCGAAGCTCCGGTCCATACATGAAAGTTTGTATTCAATTTTCGGTCGGATATAAGTGGTGTAAAAAGTAAAAAGATCAGATGGAGTGAAGTATGTCTTATAACGTTTCAAAAAACCGAGACACTTGAATTATTTTTTCGACACTTCGAATGTGTTTAGTCCAGCGGACTAAATTTTCATGTCCAGAACATCAAGAGTTTCTGATTCCTTAATATTTACACCACCTATATGTATATATAGATGGAACAACAAATATCTACCAAACGTTTATGTGTTAAAAAACAACTTTAAGTCTTGCAGTGTTAAAATCGACTCTGTTAACACGACTCTATCCAGAGATTTTTTATCAAGTCGTTATTAAGCGACTCATTCATATTGTGCCTCATTGTCCCAATCGCTCCCCCCGGGGGCATGTTACCTTGGCGAAGACCTCCGCCTTGGTGTTATTGCAATCCCGGGGTATAAAGAGGGCCCAATACCTCCAATCTGACCGGGATTGAAAA
>NC_060954.1:6218952-6238444 GCF_022045245.1 Lucilia cuprina
ATACTAGACTATAGACTAGACTATAGACTAGACTATAGACTAGACTATATACTAGACTATAGACTAGACTATAGACTAGACTATAGACTAGACTATATACTAGACTATGGACTATATAATAGACTTTAGACTAGACAATGACTATACTATATACTAGACTATAGGCTGGACTATAGGCTAGACTATAGACTACACTATATACTAGACTACAGACTATAATATTGACTAGACTATAGACTAGACTATAGACTAGACTATATACTAGACTATAGACTAGACTATAGACAAGACTATAGACTAGATTATAGACTTGACTGTAGACTAGACTCTAGACTAGACTATAGACTAGAATTTAGATCAGAATTTAGACTAGACTATAGACTATAAACTATAGACCAGACTATAGGCTAGACTATAGACTAGACTATACACTAGACTATTTGACTACAAACCTGTAATAGACTATACTATACACTAGACTATTTGATTACAAACCTGTAATCAAATAGTCTTGTAGTAGTTTGATTACAAAGTTTTCAAGCCCTATTCGGGGGTTTATTTATATGGGGGCTAGGTGAAATAATGGACCTGTAGTTTGAGTACAAAGTTTATAAGCCCTATTCGGGAGTTTAGTTGTATGGGGGCTAGGTGAAATAATGGACTGTTCTTAACCATTTTTAATAGGCTTTGTCCCTGGGCAATAAAAGATCATGTTGCTAATTTCATTAAATTATCTTCAAGTTTGATTACAAAGTTTACATGGACTTTCAGACGAACGGACAGACGGACGGTCAGACAGACAGACAGACGGACGACCCAGAAAATGATTCTGAGCCGATTGGTATACTTTAGGGTGGGTATAGGGCCAATATTATTGTGCGTTATAAACATCAGCACAAACCCAATATACCACCCCCCACTAAAGTGGTGTAGGGTATAAAAATCTCTAGTTTTCATTAACAAAATACTTTTCTCGCAGTAGTATCGATAAAAAGTACTTTTCTGCTAAATTTATCCCTTTCCCAGCATATGCTTACTCAATTCATTTAACATTGATGCTTGAATACAGTTTCAAGTCCCTCTTCTTTCAATTGCTATAAGTTTTTTTTTCTTTCTCCATTTGTTTGTTAATAAAGTGGAAGTCAATCATCACCATCATCATTTCTATTTACACGCAATTGTTAAAGTGTGTAAGTAAGTAAGTGAGTTATAAAGTAAATTACAATAACAATAATAAATATATAAAATAACAACAATCAACAGTAACCAACAGCCCACATTTGTAAATTTATAATAAAAAAAATGTTCATCTTTTCAAATGATATTTTTCTTCTTTATTTCTGTTGCATGTAGCTGTTCAACTGAATCAATGTTTGCATTCATCCATGTTCACACAATGTATGTTCATACTGCATGTATGCATTGTACATTGATTGTATTTACATACAGATATTGTGCATAAATAAATGAGAATGTAAATGTGTTCGTATTCCTTTTTTTTGAAAAGTGATGCACAAGATTGTGGTCTCCTTAACATTCATACTATTTTTTTATTTTTTTTTGGTTTAAAACCAATCAACAAGAAGTGTGCAAATCGTCAGATATATAAAAGAATGAAATCTAGATTATAGATCAGAACAAAGTTAACAATGCGGTTTTTCTACCAGACTTTAGGTCAGACTAGAGGAAAGACTTAGGAACAGTCTGTGGAATATAGAATTGAAATAAGTCAACTGCATTGACATGACTCTAGATTAGACTAGATAAAAGACTAGACTGTGGATTAGATAATAGAATAGAATATGGAATAGAACATAGACTAGTATATAGACTAGACTATAGACTAGTATATAGACTAGACTATAGACTATACTATAGACTAGACTATAGACTAGACTATAGACTAGACTATAGACTAGACTATAGACTAGACTATAGACTAGACTATAGACTAGACTATAGACTAGACTAGACTATAGACTAGACTATAGACTAGACATAGACTATAGACTAGACTATAGACTAGACTATAGACTAGACTATAGACTAGACTATAGGCTAGACTATAAACTAGAGTATAGACTAGAGTATAGACTAGAGTATAGACTAGACTATAGACTATAGACTAGACTATAGACTAGACTGTAGAATAGACTATAGAATAGACTATAGACTAGACTATAGTCTAGACTATAGATTAGACTATAGACTAGACTATAAATTAAACTGTAGACTAGACTATAGACTAGATTATAGACTAGACTATAGACTAGACAATAGACTAGACTTTAGACTAGACTTTAGACTAGACTTTAGACTAGACTTTAGACTAGATTTTAGACTAGACTTTAGACTAGACTTTAGAATAGACTTTAGACTAGACTTTAGACTAGACTTTAGACTAGACTTTAGACTAGACTTTAGACTAGACTTTAGACTTGACTTTAGACTAGACTTTAGACTAGACTAGACTTTAGACTAGACTTTAGACTAGACTTTAGACTAGACTTTAGACTATACTTTAGACTAGACTTAAGGCTATACTTTATACTAGACTTTGGCTATACTTTATACTAGACTACAGACTAGGCAGTGTAAGTTTAATGATTGTATTGTATGCACGATTGTTATTCTTTTCTCTTTTTACTTTAATTATTTTTTAAAGATGTTGTTTTTCCAAAAAAAAAAAACAATATAAAGAAACCACAACAACCGCAGTAATAATAAATATAATAAAATGCTTGTCAAATGGCAAAAACAGAAAAACTTTTTTTTTTAGATACAAGTACTTGAGCAAAAACATTTGAACTTATAACAGTCTACACGCGTACATAGGAATAACAACAGCAACAACAACAACAATCATAACTAAAGTGACAACAAACAACATTGATCATATTTCCTTTAATATATCATTTTCTAATTTATAACAAACATACTGACATACAGATTTGTACAAAGACACACGACCACTATTTGTTAGAAAGAATGAAAGAAAACAAGTTAGAGTGCTATATTCGGCTGTGCCGAATCTTAGATACCCTCCACCAGCTACTTTTATATTATTACTTTTCTAATTGATCAAAAGTTAAATTTATTAAAATTCCAAGATTTATTGAACATTATAAATTTAGTAATTTACATGTATGTATGTATGTATGTATGTATGTATGTATGTATGTATGTATGTATGTATGTATGTATGTATGTATGTATGTATGTATGTATGTATGAATGTATGTATGTATGTATGTATGTATGTATGTATGTATGTATGTATGTATGTATGTATGTGTGTATATGTGTGAAAGATTTAAAGATTTTCAAAATACAAATACATATATAATTATGTTCTACACAAAATTTTGTTCAACACAAATTGATAATGCTCTTTAAATACGGTTAAAGCGCTTTTAGGGGCAGGACCTAATATATGAGAAATAGAAGTATACTAAACTAATATTTTTGCCAAATTATGTATCAATAGCTTAATTTGGTAATAAGTAATATGCGTTTGAGATTTTCGTAAAAGGACTTTGTATGGGAGCTATGTCCAATTATGTATATAAAGACAAAATTTTAGAATTTTGTATCTATATCATTACTTGGTAATAAATATTGTGAATCTAAGTGATTTCTGGACCTAGTATGAGAGCTTTGACCAAATATGGACCGATCGTAAAACAATTTTAATAATGAATTTATGTATACAAGAGCAATATTTTTGATAAATGTATGAATATCAATATTTGGTTATGAGTTATGTGCGTTTTCTCTGATTTTCGGATGGGAATTTCGTATGTGTGTTTTTCTAAGAGGGACCTTGTGTGGGAGCTATGATCAATTATGGACCGATCAGAAAAACATTTCATAATATTATTTCTCTGTATATGAGCAACACTTGTGCCAAACTTTATATAGATATTTTAATTTAGTAATGAGTTATGTGCGTTTTAGTTATTTTCGGGGAAAGACCTTGTATGGGAGCTATGACCAGTTATAGACCGATGGAAAAAAATTTCTTAGTAATATTTTTTGTATATGATAAATACTTGTACCAAATTTTATATGAATATCTTAATTTAGTAATGAGTTGTACGTGTTTAAGTGTTTTTCGGAAGGGGAACTAATATGGGAGCTATGACGAATTATGGACCGATCAAAAAAAGATTTCATGGTAGTATTCCTTTATGTGAGAACAATGCTTGCAACCAATTTTATATGGATATCTTAATTTACTAATGAGATATGTGCGTTTAGGTGATTTTCGGGAGGGGACCTTATATGGGAGCTATGACCAAATATGGACCGATCTAAAAAATCTTTCATTGTAATATTTCTGTATATAAAAGCAATACTAGTACCAAATTTTATATGGATACCTTAATTAAGTAATGAGTTATGTGCGTTTTAGTTATTTTCGGGAGGGGACCTTGTATGGGAGCTATGACCAATTATGGACCGATCCAAAAAAGCTTTCATTGTAATATTTCTGTATATAAGAGCAATACTTGTACCAAATTTTATATCGATATCTTAATTTGGTAATGAGTTATGCGCGATTAAGTGGTTTTCGGGAGGGGACCTTGTATGGGAGCTATGACCAATTATGGACCGAATCAAAAAAGCTTTCATTGTAATATTTCTGTATATAAGAGCAATACTTGTACCAAATTTTATATCGATATCTTAATTTAGTAATGAATTATGCGCGTTTAAGTGATTTTCGGGAGGGGCCCTTGTATGGGAGCTATGACCAATTATGGACCCATTCAAAAAATTTTTCCTTTGTATAAATTCTATTGTCACAAAACTTTAATTTCTAAAATTTTGTGAAGATGTCGACATTACGACGGATGTTATTAACAAAAAACCAAATTTCCGGGAATTTGTACTTTTGTATGGGAGGTATATGAAATTGTGGGCCGATTCTAGCGATTTTACGCAGAGATTAAGCCCTTATATGGAAACGAATGTATGCCAATTTTTATGGAATTATCTTGCATAGTTTTTGAGAAAATTGCATCAGAATGTGTAAAAAATGCCTATTTTTTTCGAGGTTGTTTCAAATTTTGATTCATAACTTTTCCCGATGTGAACCGATTTTGCCCATTTTCAATACCAAACAACTTAGGAAAACTAAGAACATTTTGGGTGAATTTGGTTAACTTCTATTGCTTCGTTTTATCGTGAGCGTGTTTTACACAGACAGACGGACAGACGGACAGACGGACATAGCTAGATCGACTCAGAATTTGATAAGGACCCAGAATATATATACTTTGTTGGGTCTTAGATGAATATTTTTTGGTGTTACACACGGAATGACAAAGTTATATATACCCTCTATCACCACTTATGGTGGTGGAGGGTATAAAAAAAACAACGAACATATTTATACATTTTTCAAGGTTCAAAGTTCAATGAATTTTTGCTGCTGTTGCAATTGGCTGGCTGGCAGTTCCTAATTTTTTATTTACGATGTAAACCTAACAGGGTTTACTACATAATGGCAAACATTCAAAAATTTAAACAACAAATCCAATCACTGAGAACCCGCAGTTTGTCATAAATCTTAATTTTTCTTTAGCGCCAGAATAACAATTAATGGATTTTTGTTTATAATAAAAATTAAATCTGTTTATACTTTTTTATATAATTTGAATTATTTTATGTTTTTTTACACATAGAGAGTGTATGTATATACATACATATGTATGTATGTTAGTCCATATAATGAGGGTAAAAAAAAGAGTCATTTTATTAATTAAATTTTATGTTCAAAGTTTAAGCATTAAATTGCTGCCTTTAATTAATGTTGGTATTTTTGTTGTTGTTGTTGTTATTATTTTGTTCTATAATTTATTGCAGTTTAAATATCATCATTTAAGCAAATAGAAACTATTTTTAGCTTATTTAAGAAAATTGCTAAAGTCAAAGTTGATGTGGAAAAATGTGTATTTGAAAAAAAAATAATAATAAAAATAATTTCAATTCAATTTTAATTAAAAATATTTATAGAGTCAGTGGCTATAATTTGAAATAAAAATGATCAACAAAAAAATGTAATTTTTACATAAACCAAATGGTCAAGCAAATGTTTGTAATCAATTAAGAGAAGGGCGGCTAGAAACATGCTAAAGTTTAAAGTCTAACTTTTTAAAGACTATTGTTTAGTCTAAAGACTGGTATATAATTTAGTGTAGTCTATAATTTAGTCTAGTTTATAATTTAGTCTAGTCTATAGTCTAGTCTAAAGTCTAGTCTATAGTCTAGTCTATAGTCTAGTCTATAGTCTAGTCTATAGTCTAGTCTATAGTCTAGTCTATAGTCTAGTCTATAGTCTAGTCTATAGTCTAGTCTATAGTCTAGTCTATAGTCTAGTCTATAGTCTAGTCTATAGTCTAGTCTATAGTCTAGTCTATAGTCTAGTCTATAGTCTAGTCTATATTCTAGTCTATGGTCTAGTCTATGGTCTAGTCTATAGTCTAGTCTATAGTCTACTCTACAGTTTTGTCTATGTACTAGTCCATTGTTTTGTCTATACTCTCGTCAGTATAGTCTATAGTCTGGTGTATAGTTTAGGCTATAGTCTAGTCTGCAGTTTTGTCTATAGTTTGGTCTATAACCTAATCTATACTTGAGTCTATAGTCTGATTTATAGTCTAGACTCTAGTCTATGGCCTAGTCTATAGTCTAGTGTATAGTCTTGTTTATAGTCTAGTCTCTAGTTTAGTCTATAGTCTAGTCGATATTTTATACTTCTACAGTTTTTAAATTTGATTAAAAGGTTGATTATATTAATAAAAAAAACTATATAATTATAAAAATAGCTTAACTCAAATTACGCTAAAGGCTTTAGGGAAATGTTTAGAGAACACGTGATCCACGTGTTCCATTAAATTCAAATTTAATTGTGTTTTTGTGTGAATGTTTGCAACCATATCGGTCGTAGCAAGTGTTTGAAAACACTTAATAAAGCCTTTATTTTGTTCGATAGTCGTCTTATTGTTTTGTATTTTATTCTAATGAAATTGTATTTATTTAGAACACAAAACAGTCAACATCACACAACATATTGTTTTATTGATTGTTTTATATGGTCAAACACACTTATTTTTTTTTTTCAAAATACAAACATTCTTACAAAGTTTGCAATTAAATTTACACACACGTTTCCAGAGGAGGTTTGTTTGTCTAGAGAATTATGTGAAATTGTTTGATTGTAATGTGTTGTGGCATTTAAATTCAAATACTGCATCTCTGTTGTGGCAGACAAACATGGCAATCGATTAATTACCACCTGACTTCGATTCTATAGTTTATTGAATGTTTGTTATGCCCTATTTTGCCACATTTTTAAAATATTCACAGTAATTCATTTAAGTTTACGTTGTTGGTTTTGCTTAAAAAATTTTTCTTTTCATTTGTGTAGATTTTTTATTTTTGTAAAGTGTTGTGTGTGTGAAAAAAAGCTTTAATTTTTTTTATTAAATTGTTTACACATTTTTCACACGTAATGAAAATAAAAAGTTTATTTTGTCACCTTTTAAGTGACAAAGTTTCTAAATTCGTAATTAGATGAAAATAGAGGAGAGGTTGTAGAAAAATGTGTAATTAGTTATAATGTGTGTTTAAACAAACTGCCTTTAAATTTATGATATTTATTATAAAAAGTCTTGAATATTTATGATACTTTTACTAGTAAGTGGTTTGTAAAAGGTAATGTAGTCTCTTTATAAGAAAAGTTCGGAATTTTGTTCAAAATTCATTTTATCCGTCTGTCCGTCCATCTGTCCGTCCGTCCACCTATCTGTCTGTCCGTCTTTCTGTCTGTCTGTCTGCACCAAATAAAATATATAGAGAGTTGATATTTGTAGATCATATTTTACCTAAAGTTAAAAAAACCAATACAATGAAAGGTCCCCTTCGGAAAATTACTTAACAAGTTTTTTTTTTAATTTCAAGTCGCAAGTAATTTTTTTATTTAATAATTTATTGCATTTTTTAAAAGCCACAGTAGTAAAAAATAAGAAATATTACACATTAAAAAACAAAACACAGTTTAAGGCACGTTCACGATCATTACATTTGTTAAAATACATGTTGAAATAGTAACAACAAATAACAAATCTATATTTTTTCAGTAAATTTTCATTTGCTGTTGCTAAGCATTTCCTAAAAGCAAATATTACTTCACAGCAATAAGCAGGTTACAACTGAGATCATTTTTTTGTATATCAAAGTTTGATCATATATTTTATATATACAATTTACAAGAAAGTACAAAATTCAGTAGTATGTGAAAGTATATATATATATTTTAAATTTCTAATAATTTCTGTTTTTTTTTTGTTAACCTAAAGTTTAAACATATTATTTGGAATTTTACTGGAACGTAAGGAATGTGTAATAGAGCAATGTACCAAGCTTGTTGGTTGTTTTACAACAAGTGTTGCATCGATAAGAAAGTAACAATTTTGAGCGGATTGTTATGGTATTTGCTGTGAAAACTATAGACTAAACTATAGACTAGACTATACACTAAACTATAGACTAGACTTTAGACTAGACTATACACTAAACTACAGACTAGACTATAGACTAGACTATAGACTAGACTATAGACTAGACTATAGACTAGACTATAGACTAGACTATAGACTAGACTATAGACTAGACTATAGACTAGACTATAGACTAGACTATAGACTAGACAATAGACTAGACTATAGACTAGACTATAGACTAGACTATACTTAAGATTAAACTATAGCACTCTAGAACCTAGACTATAGCACTCTAGTCCTGACAAAACTATAATCCAGACTACACCATTGTCCTTACTATAGACCTGCCTTTAGTACTGTCTAGTCTCTAGACTAGGATACAGGCCAAACTACAGACTAGACTGTATTCCACACTATAGACTATACGATATATAAGGCTATAGTTCTGACTGTTGTCTATAGACTTAACTATTGACTACAATATAGTTCATGCAGTTAACTTGACTATAGTTTAGGCGTTAGTCCAGGCTATAGACTTGAATATAGTCTAGACTATAAATTTGACTATAGGCTATACTATAGTCTACATTCTAGACTAAACTATTGTCCAGATCTGAGAGTGCAAACTAAATTATATCCCTGACTATAAACCAGATAGGCAATAGAAAAAATTCCCTACTGTAGTCTAGACTATTGTTTTAATTAGATGTATATTAGTCATGTGATGTCCTGTCTAAATTCTAATTGTTAGAAAATCTTTAGAATTCTTTTATAATTTTTCTTAGAAATTTAATTGTCTTTCTTCTGTATTTTTTTGCATCCATAAAAGCAGAGTTTGTCTCAGTCGTTGCAATGTATTGTTTAATATTATTACGTGATATTTTGCTATTTCTCGTTTATTATAAAAAATAAACAATTATTTAATTGAAATTCTATATATGGTTTATTTATTTTTTTTTCATTTGTTGTAGCAATAAATAAAAATGTTGTTTTTTCCAATTTTTCAACACAAAATATCGTGCTGACAGTGCGGCACTTTTTGTGTAATCGGCCAAATTAAGGTGATGTGTTGATTTAGAGGCGCCTATTAATTTAAATTTTTTTTCTTTAAAAAAAAAGATTTTGTTAGAGAGATAAACATAAATTGTAAATTATAGGGGTATTGGTTATGGCAAATAAATTGTAAGATTGGAAATATAAAATAACAAATTTCAAAAGGAAGTTGTGAAGAGATAGAAAAACAACAAGAAAACTGGTAAAATGTAAAGCTCAAGAGAGTAAACTGAAGTGATTACAATAAGCGGGACAAGTAAGCTATTAATAAAGCCATGAACTGTAAGAGATAGTTTGTTGACAAGAGTTTAATCTAAGCGTTAACTGTGACTGCTACTAATATTTTGCTGCTAATCAATATTTCTACACTAATTAATTGATTTTATTTTAATTCGAAATCATACAGAATGTCGATTTAAATTGTAAACATTTTAGAAAATAAAACACAAACAAATACGCAATTATGAAACCAGTTTATTGACAAACAAAATTAGCATCTTTTAATCTGAAACTAAAATAAAATTTATGACACCAGTTTTGAATTTTATTTATTTTATAAATTTTTTTTCTCTCTTATCAATACAAATTTATCAAATTTATTAAATTTATTATTAGAAAAATATTTGTTTGTGTTTGTTTTTAAATTAAAAGTGTTTTAATGTGAAACGTGATTTTTTACAAAAATTCATTGAATTTCCAACCAAAGTGCCTTTTTCTCCCCCTCTTTATATAATTTCCTTTTCATTTTCTTATTAATTTTTTTTTAAATAAAGTTGATGATCCCAACCAACCCTAATTGAAAATGATTAAATAATTGACATAATTTAGCAGAAAAGCAAATAAAGCAAACGTGTTAAGTACCTTTTGCCAAATCCCCCTTCCCTGCACTTCTTTTTAGTACTAAAAGCAAATTAGTTTAGTTCACATAAGTATAGAGAGAAACTGTAATCTAAAACATAATATCTTCTTTAAACTATAAGAAAAATATGAAATATTCTATTTAATGTAAAAGGGACAAACAATATTTATGCTAAATTGGCATTATTCCAAATGCTTGTACTCGTAACCAAATCGTTGTCTCTAATAAGGGTAGTGTTACAATCTGGGAAATAGTAGATTTGTCTGCAGCAAAGATAGAGAAGCTTTAAAGGGTCCAATGACTAAAACAACATTCGTCTTCTCTTTTTAAATTAAACAAAGCAAATATATAATACAAAGCAGTCAGGGGCATTTGACCAATTTTCTAATACAGGGACTTTATATTTTCATTACTTCTACTGCAAGACTAATATTGCAACTTTGACTGGCAACTTTAGGCTCCAATAGTCTTTATGTTCTCAATATAATCAAGCTATATATTTTTAGCTTTCTTTTCTTACTACATTAGATACTTTATCGAATTTACTTTACATACATATTTCAATATATTCAATGTTTTTATCTTATAATTGTGGTTTAATAAAAAAATATATATTTTAAATAAATCTGCAATATTTATTGAAAGAAAAAGTTGTCAATAATGCAAAATTTCATGAGATAGACATTAATGATTATTATGTTTAATGAAAAACAGTGATCACTAAAATTTAAGAGACACTTAGAGAAAAAGCTCGGAACTATAACAAAACTGGAATAGAGCTAGAACAGAACTAAAACAGAACGAGAACAGAGCTAGATCAGAACGAGAACGGAACTAGAACAGAACTAGAACAAAACTAGAACAAAACTAGAACAGAACTAGAATAGAACTAGAACAGAACTAGAACAGAACTAGAACAGAACTAGAACACAACTAGAACACAACTAGAACAGAACTAGAACAGAACTAGAACAGAACCAGAACAGAACTAGAACAGAACTAGAGCAGAACTAGAACAGAACTAGAACAGAACTAGAACAGAACTAGAACAGAACTAGAACAGAATTAGAACAGAACTAGAACAGAACTAGAACAGAACTAGAACAGAACTAGAACAGAACTAGAACAGAACTAGAACAGAACTAGAACGGAACTAGAACAGAACTAGAATTGAATTAGAACTGAAGTTCAACTAAAGTAGAACAGAACTAGAACCGAACTAGAAATAGAACTAGAACAGAACAGAACTAGAACTAGAACTAGAACTAGAACTAGAACTTGAACAGAACTAGAACTAGAACAGAACTAGAACAGAGCTAGAACAGAGCTAGAACAGAACTAGAAGGGAACTAGAACACAACTAGAACGGAACTAGAACAGAACTAGAACACAACTAGAACACAACTAGAACAGAACTAGAACACAACTAGAACAGAACTGGAACAGAACTAGAACAGAACTAGAACAGAACAGAGCTAGAACACAACTAGAACATAACTAGAACACAACTAGAACAGAACTAGAACAGAACTAGAACAGAACTAGAACAGAACTAGAACAGAACTAGAACAGAACTAGAACAGAACTAGAACAGAACTAGAACAGAACTAGAACAGAACTAGAACAGAACTAGAACAGAACAGAGAACTAGAACAGAACTAGAACAGAACTAGAACAGAACTAGAACAGAACTAGAACAGAACTAGAACAGAACTAGAACAGAACTAGAACAGAACTAGAACAGAACTAGAACAGAACTAGAACAGAACTAGAACAGAACTAGAACAGAACTAGAACAGAACTAGAACAGAACTAGAACAGAACTAGAACAGAACTAGAACAGAACTAGAACAGAACTAGAACAGAACTAGAACAGAACTAGAACAGAACTAGAACAGAACTAGAACAGAACTAGAACAGAACTAGAACAGAACTAGAACAGAACTAGAACAGAACTAGAACAGAACTAGAACAGAACTAGAACAGAACTAGAACAGAACTAGAACAGAACTAGAACAGAACTAGAACAGAACTAGAACAGAACTAGAACAGAACTAGAACAGAACTAGAACAGAACTAGAACAGAACTAGAACAGAACTAGAACAGAACTAGAACAGAACTAGAACAGAACTAGAACAGAACTAGAACAGAACTAGAACAGAACTAGAACAGAACTAGAACAGAACTAGAACAGAACTAGAACAGAACTAGAACAGAACTAGAACAGAACTAGAACAGAACTAGAACAGAACTAGAACAGAACTAGAACAGAACTAGAACAGAACTAGAACAGAACTAGAACAGAACTAGAACAGAACTAGAACAGAACTAGAACAGAACTAGAACAGAACTAGAACAGAACTAGAACAGAACTAGAACAGAACTAGAACAGAACTAGAACAGAACTAGAACAGAACTAGAACAGAACTAGAACAGAACTAGAACAGAACTAGAACAGAACTAGAACAGAACTAGAACAGAACTAGAACAGAACTAGAACAGAACTAGAACAGAACTAGAACAGAACTAGAACAGAACTAGAACAGAACTAGAACAGAACTAGAACAGAACTAGAACAGAACTAGAACAGAACTAGAACAGAACTAGAACAGAACTAGAACAGAACTAGAACAGAACTAGAACAGAACTAGAACAGAACTAGAACAGAACTAGAACAGAACTAGAACAGAACTAGAACAGAACTAGAACAGAACTAGAACAGAACTAGAACAGAACTAGAACAGAACTAGAACAGAACTAGAACAGAACTAGAACAGAACTAGAACAGAACTAGAACAGAACTAGAACAGAACTAGAACAGAACTAGAACAGAACTAGAACAGAACTAGAACAGAACTAGAACAGAACTAGAACAGAACTAGAACAGAACTAGAACAGAACTAGAACAGAACTAGAACAGAACTAGAACAGAACTAGAACAGAACTAGAACAGAACTAGAACAGAACTAGAACAGAACTAGAACAGAACTAGAACAGAACTAGAACAGAACTAGAACAGAACTAGAACAGAACTAGAACAGAACTAGAACAGAACTAGAACAGAACTAGAACAGAACTAGAACAGAACTAGAACAGAACTAGAACAGAACTAGAACAGAACTAGAACAGAACTAGAACAGAACTAGAACAGAACTAGAACAGAACTAGAACAGAACTAGAACAGAACTAGAACAGAACAGAACTAGAACAGAACTAGAACTAGAACAGAACAGAACTAGAACAGAACTAGAACAGAACTAGAACAGAACTAGAACTGAACTAGAACTGAACTAGAACAGAACTAGAACAGAACTAGAACAGAACTAGAACAAAACTAGAACAGAACTAGAAAAGAACTAACTAGTCGATACTGTGGACTTGGTTGCATGTTAAACAATAGACTAAACTATATACTAGACTACGATCATAGTCTAAAGTTTAGACTCTAAATTTTTGACTGAACGATAGTCTTAGCATTAGTGTAGCTTAGAGTCTTAACTTTATACTCATTTATAGTAGAAACTATTGACAAAGCTATACTACGGTCTAATCTATAGACTCGATTATGGTATAAACTGAAGTCTAAATTAGATACCAAATTATAGTGAAAACTATAACTTTAGACTAATTACTTACTTTTCTTAACCACTGTAACAGATCATACAAATGCTTTTATTTCTGCTGCTGAGGTACAGCTTAAGTTTCATTAAATAAATAAAATAAAAAAGTGAGACGATTACGAATCTCCTGCAAGAAATAACGACAACTTGGCGTCTTTACTCTTGATAAGATGAAAATGAAACAATTTGCACAAACCACATAAACAAATTAAAAATAAAAATTATTTAAAAGCGAAAATTTAACTGAAAACATTTGAAAAATATTTTAAACTCAGTTACACAATGTTTGTTGGGTTGTTGTACAAACACTTTTTAAGAAAAGTTTAATGTACGAAAAAAAAATAAAATTAAACCTCAAATGAAATTTAATTAATTGTTACTTAAACGAATGATAATAAAAATGAGGAAAAAGTAGAAATTAGTGGAAAAATATTAAAACGCAAAATTTTGTAAACATGTTTAAAAATGTTTACCTAACCAGTGTTGACAATACAAAATATCACATGACGTCATTTATCTTGAATTTCAGAAGAATAACAAACAAATGTGAACCAATAATTCTTAAAGGGTAGAGAAATAACAACAAAACTAATAAAATAAAAACAACAATATAAATAAACAAACAAACAAGAATGTATGAGAAAAGAGAGGTTAATAAAAATAAGCTTTAAGCGCATGCTTGCCTGCCTTTTAGTCACGATGTGGTTTCTTTTCGAACGCTTGAAAAGTTGTTCTTTTTGTAACATTAAACTGAAAACCGGTTCAAATTTTTATTGTTTATTTTTTTTCAGTTTAATCTTTTGTTAACAACCACAAACAGTTTTCGGTAATCTCTTACCAAATATTATGAATTAGCACGTGTTTTTCTAAGTAAACTCAAAAACATCTTTTGAGAAAATAATGTAGAGAAAAATCTCTTGTTTCAATTCCGAAATGTTTTATTGAAACGCTCTCTCCCTATAGATTTATTGATTTTGAGAAACTCACAGATTTCGTCATAAACTGAAACTGACTACAATTTGATTACAATTGATACCACAACTACGGGCTACAATGGAAAGCACTACAATGCAACGATCTCTTTAGTGATCCTCTAATCTCTAAGATGTAAAGTTTAAATTCTCTCATATCATTTCTTTCTAAACTTTGCCACATTTTCACTTATATTTCAGATTCTTGCTGCAATGTTTTAGATGATCTTCTGATCTTTTGTAGCTAAACTATACAGATTTTGGATTCTTACTGCGATCACTTTGGTGATCATCTGGTCTCTTCCTAAACTTTGCCACATTTTCTCTCGTATTTCAGATGCTTGCTGCGATGTTTTAGATGATCTTCTGATCTTTCGTAGCTAAATTTTACAGATTTTGGATTCTTACTGCGATCACTTAGTTGATCATCTGATCTTTTCATATTTACAATTCAAATTCTTTTAATTGAAATTAAGCTAAAGTTTGTTAAATTTACACATTTGCAATGTTCTCTTTAGTGATCCTCTGATCTCTAAGATGTAAAGTTTAAGTTCTCTCATATGATCTCTTTCTAAACTTTTGCCACATTTTCACTCATATTTCAGATTCTTGCTGCGATGTTTTATATGATCTTCTGATCTTTATAAACTATACAGATTTTCGATACTTACTGCGATCACTTAGGTAATCATCTGATCTTTTCATATTTACAATAATGTTTGTTAAATTTTCATATCTTGCAATGATCTCTTTAGTGATCCTCTGATCTCTAAGAAGTAAAGTTTCATATGATCTCTTTCTAAACTTTGCCACATTTTCACTCATATTCCAGGTTCTTGCTGCGATGTTTTAGATGATCTTCTTATCTTCTTCTTACTGCGATCACTTTGGCGATCATCTATCTCATCTTTTAATATTTACAATTTAAATTCTTTTAATTGAAATAAAGCTAAAGTTTGGTCAAAATAACTATTCTGATCAGTTTGTTCACGATCTATGGTGATCTTTTGATCTTTTACAAATAACGATCAAAATTCTCTGAGTTGATCTATCTTACAGCATTGTTACATTTTCCTTTTCAAAATAACTATTCAGGTTAGTTTTAAGATGGTGTGATCATCCAATTTTTCTCAAGTAAAATTCAAATTCTCTCTGTTGATCTGTAGCTAGACTTTGTTACATTTTCACTCAAAATATGTAAAAAGATCAGCGTTTCTCTCTCTTACAATGACATCAATAGTTAGTGGGATAAGCTTATATTTCACATAAATCCAGTTTTGGTTGTCCTCTCTGTCTCTCTTAAGCCGATATTATCATGACGATCATTGCTTCTGCTGTTCGATTAATTAATATTAATCATTTTAGGTTTAAATTCCGTTGATTAATTAACATGGCCCTTCAATTTGTTAAAGAGTGTTAAACATAATTTGTTGGATAGCTGCTCTTTTCATTTTATACTTAACTCACGCTTTATTTCGAGGTCATTAGTATATATTGATAAACGAGGGTAAATACGTTTGTATGTAAAAAAATGTTAATTTCTAAATTAAATTTTATATTTTAATGAATTACATTTTCGGAAATTTTTTGTTGACAAGCGAAGGTCATTTTTGTATAGAAACTGTAATATTGTTCTCATATTTTACTTTAGTTAAGGGGCGGAATTTAATTTAAACTATTTAGATGGCGCTAGCTTTAATCTAAAGGTTTTAGATTATCTCTAAGATCTTTATGTGAGATTGTATATAATTATGTCGTTATTGATTTTGTTTTATCTAAGCGACTTGGGAATTTGGGTTGGAAAAAGGAATATGCTTTGGAACTTAATTAGGAAAACTAGCTTAAAGATCAAACTGCCGATTAGAATAGACTAAAAACAAGAAGTTTAGAATATAGATTAGACAAGACTTTAGTTTAAAATTTAAACTAGTTTTTTTGTAGTTTAGTTTTAGTTCAGTTAAAGTCTAGATCTGGTCCTAGTTATGTTCCATTTCTGTTCTAGTTCTGTTCTAGTTCTGTTCTAGTTCTGTTCTAGTTCTGTTCTAGTTCTGTTCTAGTTCTGTTCTAGTTCTGTTCTAGTTCTGTTCTAGTTCTGTTCTAGTTCTGTTCTAGTTCTGTTCTAGTTCTGTTCTAGTTCTGTTCTAGTTCTGTTCTAGTTCTGTTCTAGTTCTGTTCTAGTTCTGTTCTAGTTCTGTTCTAGTTCTGTTCTAGTTCTGTTCTAGTTCTGTTCTAGTTCTGTTCTGTTCTGTTCTAGTTCTGTTCTAGTTCTCTTCTAGTTCTGTTCTAGTTCTGTTCTAGTTCTGTTCTAGTTCTCTTCTAGTTTTGTTCTAGTTCTGTTCTAGTTCTGTTCTAGTTCTGTTCTAGTTCTGTTCAAGTTCTGTTCTAGTTCTGTTCTAGTTCTGTTCTAGTTCTGTTCTAGTTCTGTTCTAGTTCTGTTCTAGTTCTTTTCTAGTTCTGTTCTAGTTCTGTTCTAGTTCTGTTCTAGTTTTGTTCTAGTCCTGTTCTAGTTCTGTTTTATTTCTGTTCTAGTTCTCTTCTAGTTCTGTTCTAGTTCTGTTTTATTTCTAGGCAGTTCTGTCCTAGCTCTGTTCTAGTTCTGCTCTTATTCTATCCTAGATCTGTTCTAGTTCCGTTCCAGTCTGTTCTAGTTTTGTTCTAGTTCGGTTCTAGTTCTGTTTTATTTCTGTTCTAGTTCTGTTCTAGTTCTGTTTCATTTCTGTTCTAGTTCAGTTTTAGTTCTGTTCCATTTCTGTTTCATTTCTGCTCTAGTTTCTGTTCTAGTTCTGTTCTAGTTCTATTCCAGTTCTATTCTAGTTCTGAGTTAGTTCTGTGTTAGCATTTTTAAATAAATTTATAAAAATTTTAAAATTTTAAAAATATCAAATATCTTAAGATTTCTGACATTTATCAAAACAATTTTCTGTGTTTTTAAAAAGTGTTTTTCTTAACTGATTCAGACAAAAGATATAAAAGATTTTTATAAGAAATGCCTGATTTCTACACAAAATGTCTATAGAAAATAAATTTAAAAGAAAACATTTTGTATAAAATGATTGTTGTTCTTATTTTCAACATTTAGCAAAAAAAAAAAAAAAGAAAACAAAAACACAATAGAAGAGGTCCTTATGACAACCAACAAGTATAAATACTAAAATACATGTATGCGAAAAACAACAATATATAACAACTACTTACATTTATGTCTGTATAGGAGTGATGTTATAGAAACCACTCAAGTGGCATAAGTCTGTATAGAAAGACGGGTCCTTTTTGTATTTCTAAAATAATAACAAAAGTAAAAAAAGCTTTTATTTTTCCACTCAACAACAAATGACAACTATAAATATTAACTTGGCCATATGCAGACGCAATCAAACACACACACACACTCACACATGCCATCATTTACACAACATTTTTTGCAAAGGACATAACACACATACATACATATGATGTATAATATTTCGAAGGACAAGCAACACTAATACTATTGCAATAACTTAAATGAAAATTATGTAAAGGTATGTGTAAATTTGTGAAAACACATGTATGGACTCCCTCTCTATATAGTCGTTACTAAACAAATATTTAATGAAATCCAATAGTTATTGTTGTTGTTATATTGTACTCAAATGGAAATGAACTCTGTCTATGTCATGTACACTTGTCCAGCAAAAAATGAATAACCGAATGTATTAAATATTTTGTGTACTCAATGTCGGTAATAGTAGAAAGGAGTAAAACGCTGAAAAAAAAAACAATGAAAAGGATCCTTTGGGTCATTAGTTTTTGTCAATAACAAATATAGACATGTAAATGACTCTATCAGTGATTAAAGTACTACGAGACTAATAGAATGATTTTTGCTACAATTTGCACTTAAAATAATCAATATTAGTTAAAGCCAAAAAGTTCATTCATTATATTTTATGTTTCAATATACCGGATATAATGTTACTAAATAAACACATACAAGAAATGTGTATATACAAATACCTTTTCGTCCATTACACCTACACATTTACTTACACACATTCACTTCTACACATTTACTTTTACTATAGACTCCAATCAGTATTCTCGACTATAGACTTCAATCTGTAGTCTCCACTATAGACTAATCTATAGTCTCGACTATAAACTGAGCAAGACTATAGATTGATCAATAAACAAGACTATAGACTGATAATAGTCAAGGCTATACTCTGATCTACAGTCAAGACTGAAGACTGATCTATAGTCAAGACTATAGACTGATCTATAGTCAAGACTATAGACTGATCTATAGTCAAGACTATAGACTGATTTATAGTCAAGACTATAGACTGATCTATAGTCAAGACTATAGACTGATCTATAGTTAAGACTGCAGACTGATCTATAGTCAAGACTATAGACTGATCTATAGTCAAGACTACAGACTGATCTATAGTCAAGACTACAGACTGATCTATAGTCAAGACTATAGACTGATCTAT
>NC_060954.1:6238544-6241042 GCF_022045245.1 Lucilia cuprina
TCTGTTCTAGTTCTGTTCTAGTTCTGTTCTAGTTCTAGTTCTGTTCTAGTTCTGTTCTAGTTCTATTCTAGTTCTATTCTAGTTCTGTTCTAGTTCTGTTCTAGTTCTATTCTAGTTCCGTTCTAGTTCCGTTCTAGTTCTTTTCTAGTTCTGTTCTAGTTATGTTCTAGTTATGTTCTAGTTCTGTTCTAGCGATGTTCTATTTGTGTTCCAGTTCTCTTCTAGTTCTGTTTTGTTCTGTTTTGTTGTAGTTCTTTTCTAGTTTTGTTCTAGTTCTTTAACTATAAACTTACCTCCGCCTTAATTTTTCTCGATACACTGTCCTCACTGCCAGCATAGAAAGCGTACAGTTTCGCACTATAGGGAGCATCCAAAGTCACATAATTGCCCTTAAGAGTAACATTAATGGCAGTACCAGGCCAAAGTTTAGTATTCACCGATTTGGTTTCAAAACGTTTTTCACTATGTTTCAAGGCCCAATTGATTTCCGCCGGTTTAGAAGCATCATTTTCGAAAACCTTAGTAGGCAAGCCACGGGCTACACCTTCATGAGAACCCCAGTACTGGACATGATCAAAACCATAAGTCAAGGCAGTTTCCACAACACTATATTTGTCACCCGTATTAGCCAAGACTCCAAAAGCTATAGAGGAAAGAAAATTAATAAATTTATACTAAAATGCTTAATACCATTTAACTCACCCAACTCGGTAATATTTTCTCTCATATCCAAACGTATTTGATCTAATCTGATATCTTTTAATTCATAACGGAAAGGTTCGGTTTCTACTAACACTTCTCCCTCATCGTAATCCTTTTCAACATTCGATTCCATTACCTTTATTTTACCCAAACCCACGGGATCCAAGCGTCCTAAATTGAAATCTGCGCCCTGTTGTTGACCACCCTCAGCAGCATTACTCTCAGTTTGAGGTGCCTTATGTCTGCCTATGTAAGCATCTTCTCCTATGCGTATAGCTCCCACAGGCACACCCACATTAAATTTACGCCAATGTTTCCAGGACACTTTACCCAAATGACCCTTATTGATCAAGACATCAAATGTATTGTATTTCATATTTTTATAATGGGCTGCCTTGCAAACATGAGACTGTTGTATTTTCTCGGTATGACCAATAGTGCCCACACCATCAATATTCACCCGACACACATAAATGGGATAGTGTTCTTCTTCGGTAATGTATTTACCACCCTCTACGGCATATTGCAATTGTTTGGGATCTTTGACATCATATGTTTCCCACACTAGAGTACTGGAGGTGACCAACTGGCCCAACAGAGTGGAGGCATTTTTATATGTGAGTACTGAATGGACGGCAGCTTGGCTGGATGTAACGAAAAGGAAGAGTGCTAATGTTAAGGAGCATATATTTAGGCTGAGAAACCTGGGTAATCTCGGTGGTTTTTTATTTGAAGACAACATTGTTGTGTTGGTTTTTTTGTTTGTTTGCTAGCAGGGGAAGTCTAGAGAGTGTGGAAGGAACTGTAAAGAAATAAAAAGAAAATAGAACAATTAATGACTTTTTCAAAAACATTTGCTTGATTTAATTATTTATTTAAAACAAAACTACTTGCGACTAATTGACTACTTTTGTTGTCTGTCTATCATATCCTTATGTATAAAACAAACCGGCGTCAAATAGATTTAATCAACAAATCAAATACCCAACTAGTATGATGTTGATCCATTTAGACATGCTAAGAGTTGTTATTCAATTCCTCGTTTTATCTCTACTTAAGTGGAAAACAAATTCAATTTGAATAAACTAGAAAAAATCGAGAAAAAAAAACACAAAAAATAATTGACCACAGAAATCAATACTGGGCACTCTGCTTAACTTAACTAAAATGCTTTATTTAGTAGTTGGAATCCTTAACATTTTCTGCAGCATGTGCTGTTACATCAACAACATGTTCGTCATCATCAACATCTTCATTATACATTTTCAGGATAACGACAAGTTTTTTTTATTTTATTTTGACAAAAGTTAAACCTACAGCTGACGAAAGACAATAGTTCACTAATGAACACACACTATTTTTAGCAATGAAGAATAAAGGTCGTAGATGAGAAACAGTTAAAGTCAGTGTGTTGGTGTAATGACCAAAAAAAGGATATGAATATATTGCAACTTAATTTCCGCTACATAACTGGAGACGGCATATAGTATAGTATGGACTATAGATCAGTCTATAGATCAGTCTATAGATCAGTCTATAGATAAGTCTATAGTCTTGACAATAGATCAGTCTATAGTATTGACTATAGATCATCTATAGTCTTGACTATAGATTATCTATAGTCTTGACTATAGATCATCTATAGTCTTGACTATAGATCAGTCTATAGTCTTGACTATAGATCAGTCTATAGTCTTGACTATAGATCAGTATATAGTCTTGACTATAGATCAGTCTATAGTCTTGACTATAGATCAGTCTATAGTCTTGACTATAGATCAGTCTATAGTCTTGAC
>NC_060954.1:6241142-6246494 GCF_022045245.1 Lucilia cuprina
AGAACTAGAACAGAACTAGAACAGAACTAGAACAGAACTAGAACAGAACTAGAACAGAACTAGAACAGAACTAGAACAGAACTAGAATAGAACTAGAACAGAACTCGACTGGAGTCAGAACTGAACTAAATGTAAATTAAAATGAACTAGAATTGAAATCGGACTGAATAAGAATATAATAATAAATTATAATTTCTTTCAAGGTACGCAAATCCTACTTGAAAGATGTCAAATTGGAATTAACCAATCCCTATTGGATCGAAAATGGCACCTTTGTACCCGTTACATCCACAACTTCCACCACCTCAACAACAACACATGCTACAACCACCAGTGCTGGAACACCACGGCCCATTCATGAACCTCCAGTAGTGCAAATGACAAATATGGGTCCAGTCCACTCCGGACCCGATTCCCTAGAAAAGTCCATGAAAGATGAACCCTCAGCCAGTAATGAAATACCACAAGATAAACCCGAAAATATAGCAGCAAAACATCAAAATACCGCTTTAGCAGGCATTGGAGCATCAACAGCTAACTCAGCTACTGCGACAACCCTACAACACAGCATTATCTATGCGGCCAGTATGGCAACTCTATTAACAGTTTTACGTTCATTTTACATTTAGAATAAAATAAAAACGAATTATTATGATAATTATAATTAAAATTAAAAAAAAACCGTATGCTAATTTTTAATTTCTTGAAAACAAAAAACACAGACAGCTATTTTTGTATGTAAAGTATAGAAAGAAAAAGTGAGAAAACAGCTGAGAATTAATTAACTGTAGTAATGAATTATTTTCTAATTTTAATTTTAAACTAGGGTAGCATTTATTATTTTTTTTTGTCTTGTTGTTGTACCTGTTGTAGACCCATCTATATGAATTGAATTAAAAAATTAATTGAAGATTATTTTTAATGAAAACTTTTCTATAAAACTAAAACGAAAAATCTCCAAGAAAAATGTCTAATTCATTGGATGGGTATTTAAGGAAGCATAACTTTTTTCTTTTAAAACTGCTATAAAAAATATAATTAAATAAGTAATTATTTAAAAAAAAATATAAAATTTAAAAAAAAAAAAATTAAACGTAAACATGATTGTGTATAAAATTTCTAAATATTTTTTTAATTTGCCAAAAAGAACTCTAAGGACATTAAGCAAAATATACAAGTTTTAATTGTTTTAGTCGCAAAACCATATTTAAAATAAATTACATAAAAACTACATTCCTTCTATAAAATAAAACCAATTTTTATAAAAAAAATAAAAGAAAACTTTTTGAAAAATAAACTTTTTATAAGAATATATAAAAAATTTTTTGTTTTAAACTTTTTTTAATAAAATATAGAATTAAGTATACAATATAAATTTGCTAATTTAAACGTTACACAAAAATCTTTTGTTAAACAATTGAAAAGTTCATTTCTTTATTAGTTCAGTTCTAACTCAGTTCTAATTCAGTTTTAGTTCAGTTCTAGTTCAGTTCTAGTTCAGTTCTAGTTCAGTTCTAGTTCAGTTCTAGTTTAGTTCTAGTTCAGTTCGAGTTCAGTTCTAGTTCAGTTCTAGTTCAGTTCTAGTTCAGTTCTAATTCAGTTCTAGTTCAGTTCTAGTTCAGTTCTAGTTCAGTTCTAGTTCAGTTCTAGTTCAGTTCTAGTTCAGTTCTAGTTCAGTTCTAGTTCAGTTCTATTTCAGTTCTAGTTCAGTTCTAGTTCAATTCTAGTTTAGTTCTAGTTTAGTTCTAGTTCAGTTCTAGTTCAGTTCTAGTTCAGTTCTAGTTCAGTTCTAGTTCAGTTCTAGTTCAGTTCTAGTTCAGTTCTAGTTCAGTTCTAGTTCAGTTCTAGTTCAGTTCTAGTTCAGTTCTAGTTCAGTTCTAGTTCAGTTCTAGTTCAGTTCTAGTTCAGTTCTAGTTCAGTTCTAGTTCAGTTCTAGTTCAGTTCTAGTTCAGTTCTAGTTCAGTTCTAGTTCAGTTCTAGTTCAGTTCTAGTTCAGTTCTAGTTCAGTTCTAGTTCAGTTCTAGTTCAGTTCTAGTTCAGTTCTAGTTCAGTTCTAGTTCAGTTCTAGTTCAGTTCTAGTTCAGTTCTAGTTCAGTTCTAGTTCAGTTCTAGTTCAGTTCTAGTTCAGTTTTAGTTCAGTTTTAGTTCAGTTTTAGTTCAGTTTTAGTTCTAGCTCTGTTCTGGTTCTGTTCTAGTTCTGTTCTAGTTCTGTTCTAGTTCTGTTCTAGTTCTGTTCTAGTTCTGTTCTAGTTCTGTTCTAGTTCTGTTCTAGTTCTGTTCTAGTTCTGTTCTAGTTCTGTTCTAGTTCTGTTCTAGTTCTGTTCTAGTTCTGTTCTAGTTCTGTTCTAGTTCTGTTCTAGTTCTGTTCTAGTTCTGTTCTAGTTCTGTTCTAGTTCTGTTCTAGTTCTGTTCTAGTTCTGTTCTAGTTCTGTTCTAGTTCTGTTCTAGTTCTGTTCTAGTTCTGTTCTGGTTCCGTTCTAGTTCTGTTCTAGTTCTGTTCTAGTTCTGTTCTAGTTCTGTTCTAGTTCTGTTCTAGTTCTGTTCTAGTTCTGTTCTAGTTCTGTTCTAGTTCTGTTCTAGTTCTGTTCTAGTTCTGTTCTAGTTCTGTTCTAGTTCTGTTCTAGTTCTGTTCTAGTTCTGTTCTAGTTCTGTTCTAGTTCTGTTCTAGTTCTGTTCTAGTTCTGTTCTAGTTCTGTTCTAGTTCTGTTCTAGTTCTGTTCTAGTTCTGTTCTAGTTCTGTTCTAGTTCTGTTCTAGTTCTGTTCTAGTTCTGTTCTAGTTCTGTTCTAGTTCTGTTCTAGTTCTGTTCTAGTTCTGTTCTAGTTCTGTTCTAGTTCTGTTCTAGTTCTGTTCTAGTTCTGTTCTAGTTCTGTTCTAGTTCTGTTCTGGTTCCGTTCTAGTTCTGTTCTAGTTCTGTTCTAGTTCTGTTCTAGTTCTGTTCTAGTTCTGTTCTAGTTCTGTTCTAGTTCTGTTCTAGTTCTGTTCTAGTTCTGTTCTAGTTCTGTTCTAGATCTGTTCTAGTTCTGTTCTAGTTCTGTTCTAGTTCTGTTCTAGTTCTAGTTCTGTTCTAGTTCTAGTTCTGTTCTAGTTCTGTTCTGTTCTAGTTCTGTTCTAGTTCTGTTCTAGTTCTGTTCTAGTTCTGTTCTAGTTCTGTTCGAGTTCTGTTCTAGTTCTGTTCTAGTTCTGTTCTAGTTCTTTTCTAGTTCTGTTCTAGTTCTGCTCTGGCTCTCTTCTAATTCTGTAATAGTTCTTTTCCAGTTCTGATTTTCTGTTTAGTTTATTAATATTGTATAATTCTAATTAATTTTTTAATATCTACAAATATTTTGAAATATTTTAGTTTTTATTTTAACATTTGTATAAAGAATTTAATTAATAACTTTTAGCTTTTAAGCCAATATATGAATTATTTTCTTAAATAAAGTAAAAAATCAATGTAAGAAATAATTTATATATTTTATAAAAAAAAATAAATAAAAATTATTTCCATAACAAAGACCGACAAACTGATGGACCGAAGACTAATAAAATCAAAATTTATATATTGTAGTAAACAAAATATATAATGTATCGATCTATGTTTGTATGTTTTCTTTTGAGTTTTGCTAAAATAAATTTTTAATTTAATATTAAAATTTATGGTTTTAGTTTTATTATTTAAATTGATTTTTTTCAAAATTAAAATTCTTAATTAAAATAAAACTAGTTTGAGTAGAGCAAAGAACTTTATGGAATTGAAGGTATTTTAAAAGTAGAGTACGATTTTGTGACTGAATTTCAGTTATATCGAAAAATGTTAGTTTGAATATAAATTATTTTTGAAATAACTGTCAGTGTTTTTGTTGTCAGCAAACCATTAATTATTGCTTAGAATGTAAATTTTTCAACAAAAAAACTAAAACCCCAGAAAATTGATTTATAGCCTGTTAATTCTATATAATTAACCAACTATCTATTCTAAACCTGGCTTTATGCTACACTTGCACTACTTTTCCCTAATTTATTTGTGGTTTATAATTAAACAAAAATACTTTTATTATCTACTGCCAAACACTTGTTCTTCATGTCTGAGCTGTGTTTGAACAGTGAACAAAATATACAAAACCCTGCCATTGCCATGCTGTCTGGCCAAGTTAATTATAATGCAAAACATGTTAATTTAGTTAAAGAATCGGTTCTGCGCTGCTGGTGTTGAAAAAATAACAAAACACAAATAAATTTAAAAGAATATACACAATTGTATGTCATTTAAATCATTTTTTTTTCAATATTAAACCGGCTTATTTTGAAATATAAAACTGACATGACATAAGCTTTTAATGTTTATTCCACAAATATTTATTTTTTGAAAAAAAAGTTTAAATTGATGATAATTCTATAAATAAATATTGAAATAGATACCGTGATATAGAAAACAAAAAAAAAATTTCAACAAAGTATATTGAAACAATACTAATTGAAAGTAAACAGTTGAATACTAAAATAAATTGGTTTTGTTAATCAAATATAAAATACTTTAACTCAAACCTACTAATCAAGAAAGACTTTCCAGGCAATTTCTTAAATGATTCAAAAGACCCGAAACACTTACATTAAAATTTTCAATTAGAGTTTAGTGCAAAATCTGTTCTAGTTCGGTTCCAGCTCAGTTCTAGTTCAGTTGTAGTTCAGTTTTTGCTTAGGTCTAGTATTAGTTTATTTCTAGTTCATTTTTAGTTCAGCTACTTCAGTTCTTTTTCAGTTTTAGTTCAGTTCAGTTCTAGTTGTGTTTTAGTTCAGTTCTAGCTGAGCTCTAGTTCAGTTCTAGTTCAGTTCTACTTCAGTTCTATGTTAGTTCTAGATCAGTTCTAGTTCAGGTCTAGTTCAGTTCTAGTTCAGTTCTAGTTCAGTTCTAGTTCAGTTCTAGTTCAGTTCTAGTTCAGTTCTAGTTCAGTTCTGGTTCAGTTCTAGTTCATTTCTAGTTCAGTTCTAGTTCAGTTCTAGTTCAGTTCTAGTTCAGTTCTAGTTCAGTTCTAGTTCAGTTCTAGTTCAGTTCTAGTTCAGTTCTAGTTCAGTTCTAGTTCAGTTCTAGTTCAGTTCTAGTTCAGTTCTAGTTCAGTTCTAGTTCAGTTCTAGTTCAGTTCTAGTTCAGTTCTAGTTCAGTTCTAGTTCAGTTCTAGTTCAGTTCTAGTTCAGTTCTAGTTCAGTTCTAGTTCAGTTCTAGTTCTGTTCTAGTTCGGTTCTAGATCTATAAACTATACTATACATTAGACTATAGACTAGACTATAGACTAGAATATAGACTAGACTATAGACTAGACTATAGACTAGACTATAGACTAGACTATAGACTAGACTATAGACTAGACTATAG
>NC_060954.1:6246594-6248532 GCF_022045245.1 Lucilia cuprina
TCTAGTTCTGTTCTAGTTCTGTTCTAGTTCTGTTCTAGTTCTATTCTAGTTCTGTTCTAGTTCTGTTCTAGTTCTGTTCTAGTTCTGTTTTAGTTCTGTTCTAGTTCTTTTCTAGTTTTGTTCTAGTTTTGCTCTAGTTCTGTTTTTGGATGCCATCCTAAGGTAAATATTGAAATTCGTAATGTTCAATCCATGCAGCATGAATTGTTAAATGTTAAAAAAAATTCACTACAAAAAATCTCATGTCACTGTAGCTGCCAATAAATAATAATGTTGCACATTATTTGTACAAGACATACACACACGAACACAAAAGAACCAGCCAAATGAAAAAAGTAGAATGACAGAAAAATAACACACATACACGCTCGCACATTTATCCTGAATATCACATCTCCAGCATTGTCGGTGACAAAGGAAGAGGGAGAATTAACATTTAAATAAGTAGAAAATAATGTATAGAAATGATGATTGTGTGAAAAGAAAATCAAATGTATAAAAGTATTAAAAGTATGAATATGCAAATATATGAAAATAATTTTTATTAAAATCACCGAGACAAGAGAAAAAAAAGCAAAATATACAATCTGAACTCTGAAGATAATGACAAAGAATTTCAATATTAATTTTACAAGAAAGAAAACAACAACAATAAAGTTAAGGAATTTTATAATAATATCAATAAATCATTGATTAAATAAGTTTAAAAATAAACTTTTAAAATTGTTTGCTTCAGAAATATTAGCGAAATTGTTTAAATTTTACTTTAGTTATTAATAAATATTTTGCTTAAAAATGCTGTGAAATTAAAAGATTTTTTCGTAAATTTTTGATTGAAAAATCTTAAATAGCTAAAAAATTAATATTAATCATACGACACGTGTTTGAAAAAATTAATGTCTTAATTTTTTAAGCATTTTCCTTAAATTTTCCTTCGTAATGAAAAGATATTAACATGACTATCATTTAAAAAAAGCAAGAATTCTAAAAATATCTTTAATGATTGAAAATCTGTAAAATGTCAGTTTGTTGATGCTTGTTTGCGGTCCATTTCTTTTTGTTTTTTCTTTCCTGTAGATATTTGACACATTTTGTTAAATTTATTATAGCTTTAAGCTGGTACTATAAATACGTATAGTTATTTGGCAAATCAATCAATATCATTCACTTACTGTTTGGCTACAAACATATGACATGGAAAACTATATTTTGTTTTTGCTGTAGACATCAATGGCAGAGGCAGATAAGATATCAATTTCATCACTTGTTAATTAATGTCTTAAATGGCATAAAATTAGAAAAGAAAAAAATACAGAAAATATTGAAAATTTCATTTTTTTACATTTCTAAGATAAAACGAGTGAATTTAGCTTTAATGAGGTCTATAGTCTAGTCCACAGTCGGGTCAATAGTCTAGCCTAAAGCGGCTATAACTGTTAAACTCTACTTAAGTCTATAGTCAGGACTATAGTCTATAGAAAGGATGATAGTGTCGGGATTATAAATAGAAGCATATTGGGCACAAGTTTAGACTATAGTTTAGTCTAGTTTAAAGTCAAGAGTATGGTCAAATCTATAGCTGGTCTATAGTAAGGTCTATATGTGGAACTATACTCTCGTCCATAGCATGGAATATAGTCTAGTTCATAGTCCAGGTTATACTCTTATCTAAAGTTAGGTAGTACATTCATATAGAATATGGTCTGTGTTATAGTCGATCCAATTTAAAGATCGAGACTATAATGAAACTACGGTAGGAACTATTGTCTACATTTTTCCTTATAGTCCGAATTAAGTTTTATTATGTCTCAGTTTCGTTCTTATTTAGGACTGTTCCAGTTCTGTTCTAGTTCTGTTCTGGTTCTGTTCTAGTTCTGTTCTAGTTCTGTTCTAGTTCTGTTCTAGTTCTGTTCTAGTTCTGTTCTAGTTCTGTTCTAG
>NC_060954.1:6248632-6250764 GCF_022045245.1 Lucilia cuprina
AGAACAGAACTAGAACAGAACTAGAACAGAACTAGAACAGAACTAGAACAGAACTAGAACAGAACTAGAACAGAACTAGAACAGAACTAGTACAAAACTAGAACAGAAATTTTATTGAAAATTTCGAGTTGTAGCGTGTTTACAAGCTTTACACGGACCAACAGACTGAATGATCTACGAACGGACGGATATATCTAAATCGATTTAGAAAGTGATTCTGATGCGAATGGTATATTTTATGGTTAATGTACAAACATCAGCACAAACACATAATACCCTCCACACTTTAGTTGTAACTATGTAAAATCAAATTCTTTGTTGTTTTTGGAAAGACATGCATACATGTAGGTCTCGTTATTTTCAAGGTTGACCAAATCCCTAAGGAAGTCATGAATATTTTAAGAAAATGTATGTATATACCAAGATACAATATGTGTAAATATGTTTTCCATATTTTCGAGAAAAAAATATTCAATTTTTTCTGGTTGCGGTTTTGACATTTCAGTTTTTTTCTTTGTTAAAAGAAAATATATAGAAAAAAAGAAGACCTTTAAGGAAAATAATAATTGATTATTGTAATATGTCAAAAGGTTTACAGGGTTCAATGAAATTATATTTTTTTTTTTATTTTTAGTTTTTCTTTTCTTGGGGTCTTTGAGGGTTTTTTTTTTGTGTTTTTTTTTCGGTAGAAGTTAAGATAAAGTAGATTTTAATAGGTTTTATTTTATTTTTCTATAGACAGCAATTTATTTTAATTGAATTTCATTAGAAGGTTTTCAGTAATAATTCATTGTTTTTAGGCTTTTCATAAGTTTATTTACTAATGATTTCTATATAAATTTGAAATAAATATTAGGAATTATAGTTCTTTTTTTCAATAAACTGTACATTATTATTTAATAGATATTATTGTAATAAATGATGATTTTCTGTGAATTGTTAAAGAGATATTAATAGAGGATTTATTTTCTATAAATTCAATGTCATTTATGACGTATGATTGATATTGTTTTATATTAAAAAAAAATCTATTATTAAATATAAAGTATACGCCCAGTATAAAAGCAGACTTATTTATGATAATTGCAAGGCTGACTATACATTTAGAACTTATTTAAATGGAAATACATGAGACCCTTTGACTTTAAAAAAAATGTAAATCATTTTCTAATTTTCCCCCAAATGTTTCAAGGCCAAACATTTATAGGCCATATTTTTTAAACATTTTCATCTTCGTTTTTGTAATTATTCCCTTCGAAATCTTTTTTTCTAACAAATGATTAAAGTTTTTGTTTTTTCCATCTTTTTTCTAAGATAATTTTAAAATTTATGATTAAATATTTTTCATACGCCTACTGTTAGCTACAGAAATACCCATAAACCAAACGAATATCATTTATCAGAATGTTTGTTTGTTTGTTTATTCCTCGGGTTTGCTTACACAAGAAACCGAATAATCCATATAGACAATCAACATAAATTGTGTGGCAAAACAAAAATAAAAAGTTAAAATTAGAAAAAAAGAAAAAGACTCACACGCCATTTTACCATTCCCACTGAAGTGTTAAACGTTTGATAAAAATACAAGAAGAATATTTGGTTTAGATTTGAACAAAAAAAAAAAAAAAGGTTTTTCAAAAAGACTACAAAAATACACATAAATACTTCTCGAACAATTCAAGCGGAAATAATAAGTGTTATTTGATTTACAATCTTTTTCATTTTCTTTCTTAAATAGCAAATAAGCAAGAGATTTAATACGGTATCTGTTATTTTGATACAAAGTAATTTTCTCATAATAAAATTTTATTTTCAAAAATTATTTATAACGTTTTGTAAAAGAAAAAGTTTGTATCTTAAATTGAAAATGGTTCAAATTTAAAAATGTTATTTTGAAAGGGAAATACAGTTTCCGGTATATACATTATTATAAAGTGACATAAAGAATACTAAAAATCTAGTTAGATTTAACAATCCAGCGAATAGAACTAGAACTGAAATAAAACAGAACTAGAACTAGAACTGAACTAGGACTAGAACAGAACTAGAACAGAACTAGAACAGAACTAGAACAGAACTAGAACAGAACTAGAACAGAACTAGAACAGAACTAGAACAGAACTAGAACAGAA
>NC_060954.1:6250864-6252304 GCF_022045245.1 Lucilia cuprina
TGAAAAAACATAAAATTTTGCCAAAAAATCAGAAATTTTCAAGTGGCTCCAACGGGTATTTGGAGAAGACATGAATCGGGGTAGCGAAAAACTGGAACTAGCCCAGGACTAGTTCTTTCCAAAAACATAAAGTTTATATGCAATTCCAGCTCTGGATAATTTTTACGAATTTTTGAAAAAGCATTAAATTTTACCAAAAAATCAAAAATTTTCAAGTGGCTGCAGCGAGTATTTGGAGAAGAAATAAATCGGGGTACCAACAGAGCAGAAGTAAACCAGGACCTGACATTTCCAAAAATATATAGCTTAAATGCAATTCCAGCTCTGGGTAAATTTTACGATTTTTTTTAAACATTAAGTTTTACAAAAATTGGAGTAATTTAAATATGTGCATAAGTAGGTAAATTATTTTCTCGTGAAAGATTGAATACCAGGCAGTAAAAAACTGTAAAAACTTCACTACATCGACGAATACAATAAATGTAATTTTAAAAACTATACAATGGTCATTTGGAGTGGGCTTGGATTGCTGAAAAAATCTCAAATTTTCTCAACAAATTGCTTTTTTCGGCTTTTTTAGATTTAGATTGTGAAATATTTAGTTTTTAAATACATTTTCTAATATTCACAACAAATTTTACTTTTGCTACTTTTTCTAGAGCATTTTAAAAATGTTTTTATTTTTTAGGAAATTCGACTGACTTTCTAGATAAAGTCTCTAAAAAAATTAAAAATCAAAGATTTCACAATTTTTTGAATTAGTTTAGGGTTTTTGAGATTCATTTTCCAATTATCACAACAAATTGTAAAATATTACCTGTGAATGGTTATCGTGAAAGTTCAGTGCACCTCTACGTTCAAGTAGAGTCTAAGCGACTCCGTTTTAACTTTATTATTACCTGCAACATTATGTCCTTTAAGAATTTATATAAATCATATATAAAAAATCCGATCCTAACAACAAATTTACAAAAAAGACCCAAAACGATCAATACAATTGACAGATGCAAAAACATTTTTAATTTGTGTACAATTTACATAATATTTTGCTACCTGTATCACTCTCATCATAAATTCTTAAAAATTATGAATTACCGCGATATTTGTACCTATCCTGATATAAATTAATTCACAGTGTTTAAAGTTAAACATTACCTTGGTTTAATCAATTTAATTTTTTGTTTGATTGTCGGTATATAAGCAATTATCAAAGTTTTTTAATTTTTATTTTTTCCACACCTTGGATCCGCTCCTAAAATAAAATGTACCCAGCATCAAAAAGCATCGCTCTATAAATATTTAATTCCTTCAAACTATATTTTTTTAATTGCCTTCCCATATAAATCAAGCTCGCAATATTCAGATATTAATTGTTTTTTTTAATTTTACTAATTCTATATTTTTCAAAAACTATAGGCAACAAGTTAAAACATTACTGAA
>NC_060954.1:6252404-6257989 GCF_022045245.1 Lucilia cuprina
AAAATCAATTAATTTAATTTGAAAACGAATTTTACAGTATGTGGAACGTATTTGACAAATGTGTTGTGGGACGTATCTGGCCGACGAATTTAACTTCACACCCTTAGTTCAGTTCTATTGCAGTTCTAGTTCAGTTCTAATTCAGTTTTAGTTCAGTTCTAGTTCAGTTCTAGTTCAGTTCTAGTTCAGTTCTAGTTCAGTTCTAGTTCAGTTCTAGTTCAGTTCTAGTTCAGTTCTAGTTCAGTTCTAGTTCAGTTCTAGTTCAGTTCTAGTTCAGTTCTAGTTCGGTTCTAGTTCAGTTCTAATTCAGTTCTAGTTCAGTTCTAGTTCTGTTCTAGTTCATTTCTAGTTCAATTCTAGTTCAGTTCTAGTTAGTTGATTTAATTTCATCTCTTAAAGTTCTTTAACCAAATAACAAAATGTAATAATAAACGCACATGCCTTCCCTTTGGAAACACAATATGTTTTTTATTCAAATTATATTTAATAGCTTTGACTATAAATAGATTTCAAATAAAAAAAGAATTGCATCTGAGAACATGACTTCCCTTTGCTGTCATAATTACAAATTTAATACAGAAAGTTACTTGTTATTGTTATTTAAGTGGAACTCCTACAAATATGCTTTATTTTTCATGTTTTAAATTGAACAGCCTTAAAGTATTTTACAAAAAATATGTCAATAGAACTGTGAGACGTTGATAAGGAAACAGAATAATATTTTTATTTTATAAATATAAGTAGAAATACTATAATTTTAAAAATGTGTATTGTGAGACATTACACTTATAGTGAATACTTTTAAGCCCTAACATGTGCTATAGTTTATAAGAGAAAACAGTTGGGTTATAAGTTTTAATATGTTTTTACCGCCCTAAGGTATGCCCCATTAAGAATATGGTTTCTCTTCCTAAACAGTTGTCCTGTTAAGTACTCCATCACTAGCAGCATTATTTTAAAAAATTGCTATAAAATTAAAAAAGCAATAAAACTGTATCGCCTGTCATAAAGCAGTTTTACTGAAATGTTCTTTTAAAACTTAAACATTTGTTTCATATTAGCAAATAATGTATGCTAATTACAAAAATTCTTCACAAAATTCTCAACATCAAAAATAAATTTATATACAAAATTTTAAGGGCTCCTAAAATTAAGCAAAAAGTTTTGTTTAAATGAGTATTGACATTTGCTACTTATGGAAAAGTTTTACTTTTCCTTTTTGTGCTCATAAAAAGTCATTTGTATTAATTGTTTTTAATATGTTTTAATTTGTAACAAAAAAATATTAAAGAGTCTTTAATAGACTTTATTAGTTTTGCCAAAAAAAAGACTAAAATCATTCCCTAAATTTGTTGGTTTATTATTAGTTTGTAAATATAAGTAATATGCTTGGTATCTACTTATGAGTGTAACATTATCAAATACAAATTTTGTACATCTTCTTATTTTTTTCATTTTAGTAACTTGCAGACAATTTAATTTAATTATGATTTACTGTGGGTGATACCTAAATATGGGCTGTAAATTTGCATATAAGCACTGAAAACATATGGTAAAGATTTTGTAATATCATTGCATACATTGGTGTTAGATAATTTAACAAGAATTTTATTAAAAAAAAAAATTCTGACTGCAACTACACTCGAGATTAAGATTCAGTTGTAGTTCAGTTCTAGTTCAGTTCAGGTTCAGCTCTAATTCAGTTGTAGTTCAGTTCTAGTGCAGCTCCAATTCAGATCTATTTCAGTTTTACTTCATTTCTAGTTCAGTTCTAGTACAGTTCTAGTTCAGTTCTAGTTCAGTTCTAGTTCAGTTCTAGTTCAGTTCTAGTTCAGTTCTAGTTCAGTTCTAGTTCAGTTCTAGTTCAGTTCTAGTTCAGTTCTAGTTCAGTTCTAGTTCAGTTCTAGTTCAGTTCTACTTCAGTTCTAGTTCAGTTCTAGTTCAGTTCTAGTTCAGTTCTATTTCAGTTCTATTTCAGTTCTATTTCAGTTCTAGTTCAGTTCTAGTTCTGTTCTAGTTCTGCTTTAGTTCAGGTCTAGTTCTGTTCTAGTTCAGTTCAGTTCTAGTTCAGTTCTGGTTCAGTTCTAGTTTAGTTCTAGTTCAGTTCTAGTTCAGTTCTAGTTCAGTTCTAGTTCAGTTCTAGTTCAGTTCTGGTTCAGTTCTGGTTCAGTTCTGGTTCAGTTCTAGTTCAGTTCTAGTTCTGTTCTAGTTCAGTTCTAGTTCAGTTCTAGTTCAGTTCTAGTTCAGTTCTAGTTCAGTTCTAGTTCAGTTCTAGTTCAGTTCTAGTTCAGTTCTAGTTCAGTTCTAGTTCAGTTCTAGTTCAGTTCTAGTTCAGTTCTAGTTCAGTTCTAGTTCAGTTCTAGTTCAGTTCTAGTTCAGTTCTAGTTCAGTTCTAGTTCAGTTCTAGTTCAGTTCTAGTTCAGTTCTAGTTCATTTCTAGTTTAGTTCTAGTTCAGTTCTAGTTCAGTTCTAGTTCATTTCTAGTTCAGTTCTAGTTAAGTTCTAGTTCAGTTCTAGTTCAGTTCTAGATCAGTTCTAGTTCAGTTCTAGTTCAGTTCTAGATCAGTTCTAGATCAGTTTTAGTTCAGTTCTAGTTCAGTTCTAGTTCAGTTCTAGTTCAGTTCTAGTTCAGTTCTAGTTCAGTTCTAGTTCAGTTCTAGTTCAGTTCTAGTTCAGTTCTAGTTCAGTTCTAGTTCAGTTCTAGTTCAGTTCTAGTTCAGTTCTAGTTCAGTTCTAGTTCAGTTCTAGTTCAGTTCTAGTTCAGTTCTAGTTCAGTTCTAGTTCAGTTCTAGTTCAGTTCAACATCAGTTCTAGTTCAGCTCTAATTCATTTCTAATTCAGTTGTAGTTCAGTACTATTTCAGTTTTAGTTCAGTTCTGGTACAGTTCTAGTTCATTTCTAGTTCAGTTGTAGTTCATTTCTGGTTCAATTCTAGTTCAGTTCTAGTTCAGTTCTAGTTCAGTCCTAGTTCAGTTCTAGTTCAGTTCTAGTTCAGTTCTAGTTTAGTTCTAGTTCAGCGCTAGTTCAGTTCTATTTTATTTTCAGTTCAGTTCCAGTTTAGTACCTAGAAAGAGACAAGTTAATTTAGTCATGTTTGTCTTCTTAAGGTCAATTTGCAAAGAGCCAAAAACAAAAGATACATGACATCTCATAATGTGCTGCACAATTTTGACCTTAAGTTCAAATCTTTACAAACCTACTATATACGTTATTAAAACATTAATCATACTTAAAGGATTTAAACAATTACTTGTGTTGACTTCAAGGCGTTTATCAACATTTTCTTTTAAAGACTGCTTTCTAGGCACGAAGAAATTAATTAGCATTTTATTTTTTAATTTAGTCCTCTTTATTTAATCCTTAAAATAATAATTTACTTGTTAATTTCTTAATGTTTTAGAGAACATAGAGCATGCTCGGCTTTTTGTAAAATTTACATTATTTCATATTCACCTTAAAGTATGCTTTTGTTAATGGTGTTTGTTAAAACAAGCTTTTAATTAGCTCCTCCATAATATAGACTAATTATTTGAGCAAATTGGTTTAAGCCTTAATGACTTTGCCACACACACACCGAACACCAAACAAATATGATTGATGACAACATTATTAAGCAAACAGAAACGTGTTTCCCAGAGAATAAGTTTTTTTTTATAATGATGTTAAGTAATTGAGCACAAAATCACTACCACAGCCTAGAAATATGTTATAATTTTATTGGACACATGTTTTGATTTATTTTGTTAGTAATAGTTTGTTTGCAACAATGATTTTTAATTTGTATTAAGTGAATTTAATTGCAAAAAGACTATAGCATACTTTAAGGAGCTGAACAATTAATTTTTTTTAAAAATTTAATAGAAATATATTTATATCTATTTAAATTTCTGTAATGCGTTAAAACTATGATAACCAGCTGCTCTTTTAGACATAAGAAGTATTTAAGCTTCATTTCATTTAATTCTTTTATATTTTTTGCGACCTTAAAATATGTATTCGGTTCAAAATAATTCTATTTATAACTTTCGTTTATTAAGGATTTAGTTTAAAAATCTGTTTTTATCTTTTTTTATAAAACACAGGCCTTAATAAAAACCTTTTAATTTTCTACCAAACATGCATATACACATATGTATGTGTGTACATTTATATCTTTAAAATATGCAACATTTTATTTAACAATGTTTGAGTGATAAAAGCTTGTTGTTAACAATAAGAAAATAACTGTAACATATATATAGGCGTATGTTTATAAAGCATATTTTTATAGCAAAATAACTACCAACATTTTATTGAAGTATAAAATTTGTTTAAATTAAATATTTAAACACAAAAGTCCAGTAAATCCTTTAAAACGAAGCTCCGAAACAGAAAATAAATTAAAATCCAATAAACTCTTTCCGAATTCCTCCTTAAATTTTAATTGATTTAACTAGTTTCTTAACTAACACGCCTATAGCTATGCAACTATATTTTAAAAATTCTAAATATCAAAGCAATTTGCAACATTTAATTGAATAAATTTTTAAAAATTTTAAATCAAATTTTCTTGCCGAATATGTGGTCTCTGTTTGACAACAAAACTTTTTATATTTTCTTCATAAATTTAAAATCCTCTTGGCTTTGTAAAGAAATACTTGTAAAATTTATTACATTGCTACACAAGCATGCTCTAAACTATATGTTCTTATATACCCTCAAGATATGCTATAATATGTTTTACATATTTTATTTCAAAGTAAAATTTGTCTTCAAAGAAATATGTCGCATGTGAAAATGTCTTTATATAAATGTTAGGGAAATCTTAGCACCATCTGTATAAGTATGCAGGAATATATTTCAATTATTTTACAGTTTCTTCATTACACTATATAAATATGTTAGAGAAAATTAACCTAAATATTAAAAAAAACTAATATCTAAAAAAATTGTATTTGAACAGTTCTGAAACTGAAGTAGAACTAAACTAGAACTAAAACTAAAATATAACTCATCTAAAACTAATTTATAACTAAACTAAAACTAAACTAGAACTAAAACTGAACTAGAACTGAACTAGAACTGAACTAGAACTGATCTAGAACTGAACTAGAACTGAACTAGAACTGAACTAGAACTGAACTAGAACTGAACTAAAACTGAACTACAACTGAACTAGAACTGAACTAGAACTGAACTAGAACTGAACTAGAACTGAACTAGAGCTGAACTAGAACTGAACTAGAACTGAACTAGAACTGAACTATAACTGAACTAGAACTTAACTATAACTGAACTAGAACTTAACTAGAACTGAACTAGAACTGAACTAGAACTGAACTAGAACTGAACTAGAGCTGAACTAGAACTGAATTAGGACTGAACTAGAACTGAATCAGAAATGAACTAGAACTGAATCAGAAATGAACTAGAACTGAACTAGAAATGAACTAGAACCTTACCAGAACTGAACTAAAACTGAAATAGTACTAAACTACAACTGAATTAGAAATGAACTAGAACTGAACTAGAACTGAACTAGAACTGAACTAGAACTGAACTAGAACTGAACTAGAACTGAACTAGAACTGAACTAGAACTGAACT
>NC_060954.1:6258089-6265257 GCF_022045245.1 Lucilia cuprina
TCAGTTCTAGTTCAGTTCTAGTTCAGTTCTAGTTCAGTTCTAGTTCAGTTCTAGTTCAGTTCTAGTTCAGTTCTTGTTCAGTTCTAGTTCAGTTCTAGTTCTAGTTTAATTTTAGTTCTGTTGTACTTCAATTATAGTTCGGTTGTAGTTTTGTTTTTGTATTGTTATAGTTCTGTTCTAGTTCTGTTTAATTCCAGTTTAGTTTTAGTTCATTTCTAGTGCAGTTTCAGTTTTATTTCTCTTCTTGTTCCGTAATGGTTCAGTTCTAGTCTATTTCTACGTCAGTTTTGGTTTAGTTCTACTTCAATCCCAGATATTCAGAGATGTGTAGACAACTGTTTTTTTTAAGACAAGTGTTTAAATAAAGTGTCGGTCGTAAGAAATATTGCAATGCAACCTAAATAAAAAGAAGCCAATAGTCGACGGAAAATTGCCAACAAATATTACCAATATTTTCAAGTGTAAATGAAATGCAATGCAAAATAAAATGTCCAATAAGTCTATAATGAAAAAAAAAATCAAGAAAAAAATGTGTGTGTATTTAAAATATTTAAAAAAAGTTGAAGAAATTAAATTAAAAAAATCAAAGTGTTCAAAATTCAATAATAAAAAGCTAATAATAAAATGGGCAATAATAAAAATAAAATAAAATTAAAAAAAATATCAAAAGTGAAATTAAAAAAATAAATTAAATAAAAATTATAAATTTAAATGTATAAAAATTAAAATTTAAAAATTAAAAGAAATTATAATGTAAAACGACAATAACGCAACGCTAGAGGAAAATCAGGAGAAGCTGTTAATAAGGTAAGTGGTGTTTTGGTTAAATATCTAATATCTTAATAAAGTTTTAAACAGGTCCATAATTTTATGAAAGATTTATTAAATTTTAACTTAATCCTTGATGTATTTTTTTCAAATCATTATAACGTTAAGTTGAGATTACATTTGACATAAATTAGTTTCAGACAATCAAAGACCTTCTTCTTTAAATAACCAAATTCAAAATGAGAAATGATTATTAACAAAATGACATATATAAAAATACTTGAAATGAAATTGAAAAACGAAGCCTTAAAGGCTCTTTATTTTTATATAAAATTAACTTACACCCTCTGTTAGGAAAAAGAAAAGTCTGACAAAAAGAATAACTGTCACAAGCCCTTTAGGCTCATTTCCCAATTGCCAGCCATCAGTAATAAACATTTATCTAGAACTTAATAAATGTTAAACATTGACTTTTGCTTAAACTTTTTTACTTATGTAGTTGTTGTCAAATTCCTTTTTTTTGAAAAAGAAGTCTTAACATGTGTTGAGACTTGTGAGAAAAGAAACCAATATAGAAATTCTTAAAAAGAAAAACTTGCCTATGTGTAGGTGGTAATTTATGTAGCTTTACAGCCTGAAAATATGCTTTAAATGACAGGATTTTGTTGTGTTCAGAAAGTAAAACAAATAAAAGGGGTTTTTACTAAAGTATGCTCTCCTTAACCCTTAAAGTATACCTTAATGTATTTCTGTAGTAAATAGTTTTTTTTTTTTAAAGCGGAAAACATATTTGTAGGTGTTTGTCGTTTTTTCAGAGTAATACATATCCTTACCTTTTGTCAAGGCACTGTTGGCAAAGACATTTTGGTTTTCTTTTAGTTTGAAAAATGTTTTTCTTTTTTTTGTTAAAATTTTAACATATTTTCCTGCCTTAACCTTTAAAATAAATATCTTTTCTTTTTATTTTAGTTTAAATTCCTAAACTTGATTTTAAATGAAACAGAGAGAGAGAATTTTTTTTATAGAAAACAAAAAAACTATAAACTGTAGAGCATGACTATGCATAAAATATAGCTGATTATAAATAACTTTGTTTAGTGCTTTTCTCTAAACACAAACTTAAAGTGTTTAAAAAAAAATATTATTTTTAGCCATAAAATAGACTAAATAAACTTGTTTTTCTATTTATATTAGTTTAACACAAATAGTGTTTTAAATACGCCTACTAGATATGCTATACTATTTGTAACAGCCTACTGTTAGGCGGGATTATTTTGTAGTGTTAATAAATAACTGGTGTAGGTAATAAAGGAATGTTTTTTTTCAATAGTTTTAGAGAAAAAATTTTGTAGTTCTTTATAATGAAATACATTTTAAATTTATTTTAATTAAAAATATAAATCATTGTAAATGTTAAAAAGTTGTTGGTTAAACAAGAGAAAATTAAATTGTAAGAATTACTGAAATAGTTTGGAAATAAATGAGATGACAATTTCTAGAACTTGTAAAAATGAATTGGTTTTTTGTTGAAAAGAAATTGCTGAGTCCCATACATATTTACAATGATAAATCAAAGGTACGGGGATAAATTAAATCCTCCCCGCTAGGTTAGGTTTAAAGTAGAATTTATACTACATCACATCCGTAGAAGAACACCTAGGCCACTAAACAATATGTTACGCTCTCTAAATGTATTACTTTTCAATGATCAGAAACTCAGTTTTCTGGAGGCAATTCCTAAGAATTTTCCAATCATTGTTAGTAAGGAATGTTATCTTCAGGATAACATCACTTCCAAAATACTTAGATTTAACTTCGACGAATGCCTGTAAGTGGCAAAGAAAGTGCTCTAGAATTAAACTGTTCAGACATTCGTATGACATTCGCACATTCAATTTCGTAAAGATGTGTCCGTAATCCTGTGTATGTCCATTTAGAATACGTACCATCATATTTTCCTTTGACATGTTCTTTTTGAGGAGATTTCTCGTCTTGCTCTCATCACAGGCACTCCATAGGATCTTTGTGGTTCTTTCCAGCGTTTCTTTATTATTCCAATAGGTCTTATGATGTACTCTGTTCTAGTTCTGTTCTAGTTCTATTCTAGTTCTGTTCTAGTTCTGTTCTAGTTCTGTTCTAGTTCTGTTCTAGTTCTGTTCTAGTTCTGTTCTAGTTCTGTTCTAGTTCTGTTCTAGTTCTGTTCTAGTTCTGTTCTAGTTCTGTTCTAGTTCTGTTCTAGTTCTGTTCTAGTTCTGTTCTAGTTCTGTTCTAGTTCTGTTCTAGTTCTGTTCTAGTTCTGTTCTAGTTCTGTTCTAGTTCTGTTCTAGTTCTGTTCTAGTTCTGTTCTAGTTCTGTTCTAGTTCTGTTCTAGTTCTGTTCTAGTTTATTCTAGTTCTGTTCTAGTTTATTCTAGTTCTGTTTTAGTTCAGTTCTAGTTCTGTTCTAGTTCTGTTCTAGTTCTGTTCTAGTTCTGTTCTAGTTCTGTTCTAGTTCTGTTCTAGTTCTGTTCTAGTTCTGTTCTAGTTCTGTTCTAGTTCTGTTCTAGTTCTGTTCTACTTCTGCTCTAGTTCAGTTCCAGTTCTAGTTCAGTTCTAATTCAATTCTTGTTCAGCTCTAGTTCAGTTCTAGTCCTAGTTAGTTAGTTAGTTTGAATCCGAAGAAATACACCTGGGCCTCTATCGGGCCTGTTGTGGGCTCTTACAGGTGGGAATCGAACCCACCACCTCACACATACCTACCCGAGCCAACCGTGTAAGAACGGATTCCTTCTGGAATTTGCTTAATTTTTACACTTAACCGAGACATTCTACGATGAGCGTTTCAAAGTTTACGATATATACTGTGTCTAGTATTTGATAAGGCTCTAATCTAATGATTGTGTATAACTTTCCAATGTGTCGAGAGTTTCCATTACATTCTACCAAAGGTAGCAGGCCCGATGGAAGAATACGTATACTTCTTTGGATTTTATGTACCTTTCTGTCAAAACTAGGTAATGTTTAGATGAATTAGAGATTGTTTCACAAACCAATCGACCATTACTGCAGGAGATAGCAATACAAACATCTGACAAACTAAGTGACCATGTAACGTTTAGATAAATTCGCGATTGTTTCTCAAACTTCCATATTAATTACAAGGCACACTAATGGCAACTAACTCGGATTCATGTAAATCGAAATTGCACCTTAGTTTAGTCTTCAATATATGTTCTTGGTCATGTTTACTACAAGGTAAACTAGTGGCAACTAGCTCGGATCCATGTTAGCCCAAATTGCACCTTAGTTTAGTCTTTAATAATGTTTTTAATCGGTTATTCCCGCATGAATTCATTTAGATTTCATAATCATTCCTTAACGGTCCAGACTTGGATGGAAAAATGAACCAACTTGCAAGCGATTAAGACGAATGAAAAATTTAGTCGAAGAGACTACTGATGAACATCTCATACATACTTCTTTGGTACTAGGGCTCTAAAGGTCATTACCTGCTGGTCATTAAGAAAGACCTGGAGTAATTCATAAAATTTGTCAACGATATGGACTAATGAACATATCTTCCATACGTTTTTGGTATTTAAGGTTCAAATTTCATAACCTGCAAGCAACTACTGTATTTTTGAGGTTTGTGACGTGGTAACAGGTTTCAGGTTTATGAACGTGGTACACAAGAATCCGTTGCTACACGAATGGCTCTAAATTGAGGTACAAAGTGGGATTATGGTTCTATATTAAAGACCTAGAACCAGAAATATACCATCGTTTATCTAATCATACCAACAAGCGTCCAGGCAGAAATGCGAGCATAAATCTAAGAACGTATTGCAATGTAGGAAAGCGTTAACTGTATACTATCCCGGAGGTAAGGTTTACATGATATGGGTACTAGGCCAGTGGGGAGTAGTCGATAACGAAGGGTCGAATGTAATAGCTTTAAAGGAAAGTTAACACGAAGAAGTTAACCTGATGGACGCAAAACCATTTAACTCAACTAGAGCTGAAACTATAGATGAGAGAATCCTATAAGGCTTCTTGGGTAGAATCACAAAGATCCTATTACGTGACCCTGATAAAAGCAAGATGAAAAATCTCCTCAAGATGAGCAAATCTGAGGTTATTAATACGAGTACAAGCACATCTACACAAAATTGCATATGCGGATTCAGACTAATGTAGCGGACAGATAAAGTCTAAAGCACTTTCTTTACAACTGTCAGGCATTAGACGAAGTGATGTTATTTCTAATTGAAAATTTCTTAGGAAAGTCTAAAACACGTTCTAAGCCACTGTCAAAAATACGTCAAAGTAATGTGATTCCGGAAATAACATTCCCCCTTAACACTGATTGGAAATTTCTTAGGAATTACGTCTAGGAAACTAAGGTTCTGAACATTGGAAATATTAGGAGAAAAATACATCTAGTCAACTATCGGGCTCAGATGTATTTCTTCGGATTTCATGAAGTATACATACATATTCAAGAGGTGAAAACTAAACCAAAATGTTTCTGCTGCTCTTGATCCTTATATAGCTCCTGCTCCTGTTCCTTAACCATATGCAGCGCCCTCTATGTATTCATAGCTAAACTTTCGAAAGTAATCTTGCTAAATGTGTCACATATTCTTAATGAAATATGTAATGTAAAGATTTGTTAAACATAAACTAATATAAAATAATACGATTACCAACAATTTACAGCTGTAAAGTAAGTGAAATAAGAGAAGATTTATTAAAATGCTACAACATAATAAACTCTCCTCACCCCCAACAAAAGCACTTACATACTTAAAGTATGTGTAAAAAGCTTAAACATATAGAAAGCAAACTAAAAGTAGATTTTATTTTCCAAAAAGAAAAAAAAAACATATTACAAACTATTATTTGCAAAAAGCACAAGAGAAAAAAACTTTTAAAATATCACCCTAAAGAATGCAACAAAAATTTTTCCACATAATCTGTAAGTTAATGGTTTTCATATTGTTTTTCTGGAGGGGAGAGAAAGATTGTTTAAACAATATACCAACATATTTATTATTTTTTTCTAGGATAAATAAAATGTAAAAAAAGGATAAAAAACACATCATAAATGTTATCTGTTTCCCTGGCAGACTGTCTAACGGTCTGTCAGTTATATTTATAACTTTTGTTTGTGAAAAAAGTAGTTTTGTTTTTCGTTCATAGCTATGTTTAACATTTTATTAGCTTGCATTACTCAGCCCGAAGCAGAAAACATGAAACTCTTATCTTTTTATAAAATAAATTGAAAAAAGTAAAAAAAAAAAATAAAAAGAAAAAAGGTTTTATTTGTTAAGGATGTCAAATACACCTGTTGCAAGTAATTATATCTTGTCTATAAGCAAATCAAGTTAATTATTTGCTTAAAAAAAAAGTTCTTTATCATTTGTAGGCATAAGACATTGTTGCTCAATAAACGATAGAAAATATGTTTTTAAATGTTTTCCGCCTTTAGCTTAAACTTAAATTTAACAGGAAATACAATAAAAGAAATTTTCCAAATAATTGTAAAATATTTGTAAAAAATTCTTTCTTAAATATATACTTTGAAGTATTCTTATTAACAAAATATGTTGCCCACCTTTAGGTGTTTTCTAAAAAATTATTGATTTCGCAAAAATCAAACTTTTACAATAATAAAATTTAAAGAATTCTTCTTAAATTAATTGAAATTCTCTTAAAAAACTCTTAACAACAGAAGAATAACAGTAAAGTAAAATATAAAAAAAAACATTCTAACTAATTTTTTACATTTTACCATATTTGTAGCATACTTTTTAAACTCTAACATACTTTTAGTAAATATCTAAACTGACAACAACTTAAATTGCTGCCATAAAATATTTTTAGCTACTTCTATGAAATTATAAAAATTATGTTAAATATGGTGAAATGCAATAGTTTTTTTTTTTCAAGGAATTTATAAAACTGTAGCATACATTCAGTAGTTAAGGTTTATTATACACTAAAACTTGATATATTCATATATGTAGTTCCACTTTGTATAAACATAAATATTATGATAAATCTCTGCAACAATTGAAGTTAATCTGTATTTTATATGAATTTAAAACTTGATATAATAAAATATTCATAATTTTATAAAGCATACTTATAGGAGTGATGTGATTTAATAGAATGATATGTGTTGTTAGTTGTTTTAAATTTAAATCAACTAGAAAAGCTTAGAAACAAGAACATTTTAAACAGAATCTTCCTTCGACATGGTTTTACAGAAAAATTGTTTCATATTAAGTTCTAGTTGAGTTATAGTTCATTTTTAGTTCAGTTCTAATTCAGTTCTAGTTCAGTTCTAGTTCAGTTCTAGTTCAGTTCTAGTTCAGTTCTAGTTCAGTTCTAGTTCAGTTCTAGTTCAGTTCTAGTTC
>NC_060954.1:6265357-6267359 GCF_022045245.1 Lucilia cuprina
TTCTGTTCTAGTTCTGTTCTAGTTCTGTTCTAGTTCTGTTCTAGTTCTGTTCTAGTTCTGTTCTAGTTCTCTTCTAGTTCTGTTCTTGTTCTGTTCTAGTTCTGTTCTTATTTATAATGAATGTTATTTATTTAAGTTTGCATTAAACTCTTTAACTTGTTTTATTACCTTTTGCTTTTCTAACGTTATAAATAGTTTATCACTTTCAAATTAAACTAAATCCCAACAGAATAATTTGAATACATTTCCCATAAGAAGTTTTAGTCTTTTCTTAACTCAATGGCCTCGGTCATTGTCTCAAATGGGGAAGTAAATGGAAAAATATGTTAATAATACTTACGTGCATTTGATACTGAGGACTTGGATAAACCAATTGATTTATAATGGATTCCAATTCACAAGGTGATACATTGGCAACATCATCTGTGGCTTTAACGGCACGTGGATGTTGTAACTGAAAAGAGAAGTGTAAAGGAAAGAAAAGTCAATTTATGAGAAACACAAACAATTTTCCTTTAAATATAAGCCTTAAACAAAAAAAATTGGAAATGAAAAGAAATTAAAAAAACAAGAAGAAAAGAAAATGTGATACAACAATAAACACTCTTTTCAAAAGTCTAAAAAATGAAAATAGAAATTATATGTCTTTTATTATGTCGACTGACGATGTTTACATCCAAATAGCATTTATGTTTTTACAAACAGGAGACAGTATTTCCAGGAAGAATAGAGTGACTAAAAGAGAATGTATGTCTAGGTATGTAGAGAAGCTAAATGGAAAAATAATTGCAAAATTGTAAAGAAATTTTATTTTTAGTTATTTCATTTCTAACTGAAATTTCTTTAGTTAATGAAATTATTTAATAGAATTTCTTATATGACTAGAATTTTAAATGTTGTATACTTTCTGGCTATTATAATAAACCTTCATGCATAATAAAACTTTGCATACTTTTAGGAAAAATAAAATTATTTTAATTGTATTAAAACATTTGGTGGGTTTTTTCTTATAAAATAATAGTTACATTTTTTGCATTTTTGCAAAAGGAATTTTAATGAGTATATAAAAAGTATATTTATAAAATTTAAATAGAAAGATTAAAAGTATGCTTCTTAAATGTATTAGCATACTTTAAGAGGATTACATTTTCTGCAGTTTGTTCTCTTAGAATTACAATAACATTAAGGATCTTCAAGTCTAACTATGCAAAATCGTGAAAAGATTTAAGCATTTCCCCAAAACTTTTTTATAAACCTATAAATTGTATAAAGAAGATTTAAATAAAAGTTGCCTACTTTTAGGATTTCGTTATTTTAAACTTTTGTTTAAGCAATTCTAATTCGCAACCATGAATTCTAACTTTGCTTACATTTCCTTAAATAAACAAATTTAACAGCATACTCTTAAGTGTGTTCAATGTTTTGTCTCTCATACAACAATGGCAAACTTCAAGGAGTTCAAAACTAAAGTTTTGTTAAAAAGCAATTGTTAAAGATATTTTATTTTCGAAACACTTATATTAAGTTTAAACTTTAAATTTGTTTATAATATCTTACATATCTTAAGGTTTCTTTAAAATTGTTCCATATCTTGTTGAAGGTTGAAAAGAAGTCTGATTTTAGGCAAATAAAATGTATTTTTAGCTTTTTTCGAGTTCATTAGACTAAAAATTACTTTGTTTTTAAATTTAAATCATAAAAGTGTATTGACTTTACACTTTTATGAAAATATTTTATGAAGGTCAATCATTGACAGAAATTTAATTTATGGTATTAAATTTATGAAAATTAGCTTTGTCTGTAGGATAATGTAAAAAAGTTATATTTTATATCAAATGTCTAAAAAATAATTTAGTGTTGTTCTATTTCACTTCTCATTCAGTTCTAGTTCAGCTTTAGTTCAGTTCTAGTTCAGTTCTAGTTCAGTTCTAGTTCAGTTTTAGTTCAGTTCTAGTTCAGTTCTAGTTCAGTTCTAGTTCAGTTCTAGTTCAGTTCTAGTTCA
>NC_060954.1:6267459-6280238 GCF_022045245.1 Lucilia cuprina
TAGAACTGAACTAGAACTGAACTAGAACTGAACTAGAACTGAACTAGAACTGAACTAGAACTGAACTAGAACTGAACTAGAACTGAACTAAAACTGAACTAGAATTAACCTAGAACTGAACTAGAACTGAATTAAAACTAAGATAGAACTGAACTAGAACTAAAATAGAATTTAACTGGAACTGAACTAGAAGCGAACTAGAACTGAAATAGAATGAATTAGAGCATAAATGTGCAACTGTTTTCAAACTTTTATTTTACTTTCAATAAATTATTCATGGAAATTAATTTTAAATTTATTCTTTTTATCTTTGAGAGAAAACCTTTTCAATTTGCCTAAAGTTTCTGTCAACTGTTATACAAATATTTACTCTATATGTAGTATGTGTGAATGTAATATAATTGTATGTCAGATTGTTGTTTCTTTTCTATTATGCTTCTTAGTTCCACTGTATTATATTTAAGTTTGTCTTTTGCGAAAGAACAGAAAGAAAAACTTTTATTAGTTTATAAGTTGGAACAATGTCATGTGTTAATGGTGACGATAGTGTGGTGATGATAACTATAAAAGTTATTGCTGATAATGATGACGTTGTTAGTTTTCTACTACATAGAACAATATAATTTCCTTGCTGTTGCTTTTTTCCATAGAAAGGAAATTTAAAAACGAATTGAGGTTTTATTGCAATTTAAAAGCATTGCAAGAGTTGGAGCAAACTACTAAGAAAACTAATGATTTTTATTTAACTTTTTGCTACAAAAAAAAAAACTTTTTGCTTTTATTTGTTTATACAACCACAACTTTTTGTTTTTGAGGTGAAGTGCAAAATTTGAAAAGATTTGTTTGAAACATTAAGAACAATATGTGAATTTAAGAATTAAATCAAATTATTATTATTGTAAGAAAATCTTATATAATTTCTTTCATCATTCCTAGGAAATTTTTCTGAATCCTTATTATTTGATGTTCAGTTTCCAATAATTTTTAAAATTCTTATTGGAGGTAAGTTTCCTTCCCTCTAATAAGAAAAATTCCTATATTGTTCGGTTTTCAACTTATTACAACATAATATGTTGCATAGTTTAGGGTGCTAAGTAAAGAAAAAACAAACGGCTTAGTAAAGACAACTACCGTTAATAATTCACCACACAAACATTGAACCGTTAAATTTTGAACTAGAACTGAACTAGAACTGAACTAGAACTGAACTAGAACTGAACTAGAACTGAACTAGAACTGAACTAGAACTGAACTAGAACTGAACTAGAACTGAACTAGAACTGAACTAGAACTGAACTAGAACTGAACTAGAACTGAACTAGAACTGAACTAGAACTGAACTAGAACTGAACTAGAACTGAACTAGAACTGAACTAGAACTGAACAAGAACTGAACTAGAACTGAACTAGAACTGAACTAGAACTGAACTAGAACTGAACTAGAACTGAACTAGAACTGAACTAGAACTGAACTAGAACTAGAACTGAACTAGAACTGAACTAGAACAGAACTAGAACTGAACTAGAAATGAATTAGAACTGAACTAAAACTGAACTAGAACTGAACTAGAACTAGAACTGAACTAGAACTGAACTAGAACTGAACTAAAACTGATCTAGAACAGAACTAGAACTGAATTCGAACTGAACTAAAACTACAACAGAATTACAACAGAACTAAATTAGAATTGAACTCGATCAAAACTAGAACCGTTGTTAAAATGTATAACATTGGATAAAGCTCTATGGATCAGATTGTAGTCAAGCTGTAGACCACGCTTTTAATGCCGTTTCAAGACAAAACTAGAGATTATGATCTGAACTATAAACTATTCAAATAAAACTATACCAAATAAAAAATTGTAAATAATTTATGCTTTAAGATAATATATATAGCTGCATTTACTAACTAACTTTAGTTACAACTACTAACTAATTGCTACACTTACAAACTTGCATGAATGGTAATGAAAATTTATAAATAAATTAAATGTCAATGGCTATGTATGATGTAAAATATAAAGCATAGAATGTTATTAATAAATTAGTTATGTAAAAAAACTTTAACAAGTAATTAAATTAGCAACTGTGTAAATGTGTAAAATTAAACTGTATTTTTTTTAATTTTAATTTTTTTTTTTTGATTAAATGTGAGAGAAATCTATTCTACATTAAAAAAACTAACAAATAATTACAAATATTTTGTTTTCTATATTTTTTTTTTTTTTTTGATTGTTTTATAACGGTTGCAAATATCCCCTTTGAAATGGATAATTAGGTCGAGTATTACCCCCAACCAGAGCGACTGCGTCAACCCATCGCAGCCGTTTGTAAACGATGTTTTCTACCCTATCGACCTGTGGTTAATTGGGGTGCTACTGGTATACGTGGTCGCTGGCCAAAATATGTACAAACCGAAGAACATTCACGCAGTATTAATACCAACTATTTACCCTCTTATTCAGCGGCTACACCGAATATTTTAAGACATCCGGCAGCCTTAAATGGTCCTTTACATACTTGGGGCACACCACCACGTATAACAGCCATGCATCGCAGAAGTTTTCGACGTAATGATGCTAATTATCGTTATTAAATTAATTATTAAAAAAAAATACCAAAAAAAAAAATTATAAATATTTATACAAATTTATAAAATATTTAAAGAAAATTAATTGAAAATTTAGTAGAAAAACTTTAAAAATGTGTTAAAAAAAAAACAAATAATGTTTGAAAATATTTAACAGAAAAAAATTAAAAAAAAAACAACAACAACATTTATATATCAATATTATCATATCTTAAATATTTATTAAATTACCACATATCTGGACAATAATATCATTTAGTAGAAGAAAAAATATTTTAGAAAAAAAAAAAATTTTTTTAAATGTTAAAAAAAAATTTTGAAATTTTTTTTTTCTGAAAAAAACCCTTTGAAAAAAATGGCTGCTATTTATTATAAGAAAGGCTAAAAAGTGAGAGTTTTTGTTTTTAAATTTGAACCTAAGACAATAATTGCAAATGAAACAAAAAAAAACATAAATTCCTAACTTTGATATTTAAATATTGAAAAACCAAAAAACAAATTATTAACTTAAGCAAGACAATAATTTTTTCTTTATAAAAATATATATAAATATAATAATTTATATTGCATGTATTTAAATTATATATAAATTTAAAAAAAAACTGCTTGAAAAAAAGGACAATAATTTTTAAAAATAAAATTTTGAAAAGAAAAACTCTTTAAAACAGAGTATTTGTTTGCAAAAAAAAACAAAGTAAAGACAATAATTTAAAAAAAAAAAATAAACAAAAAATATTTGTGTACCCAAAAAAAATCCCAAAAAAAAAAATTTATAAAAAAAATTCTTGTAATAAAAAATTGACAATAATTTATTAAAATCAAAATATCAAAAAAATATTTAATTTTAAATAAAAAATATATATAAAAATAAATGTTAAAATATATAAAAAAAGAAATTTCAACAGTATTATATTATACTACTATATACATATACAACACAACTAAAAAAAAAAACAAAATAAATAAACATATTTACAATAATTGTAAGTCTGATGTTGTCAATACGAAATAAATTTAAACTCACAAAAACAAAACAAAAATTAAAAATTATTTAAAATATATTTAAAATAAAACCCAAAAAGTATGTAAATTATTTCAACAACAAACAGTCAAATAAACTAAATGTCAATGTTTCACTTCCTATACTATCTAAAAATAATTTAAACTAAATGTTTTATTTTAATCAGTTAACTAGAGGTAAGTATTCATGCTTCCGACTGAAAACCTGATTTTTGGGAAAAATCATGAAAAAAGAAACAGTTCAGAGGAACCGCAGTAAAATTAAGAGGATTTCTGAACAAGAACAGAACTAGAACTAGAACAGAACTAGAACAGAACTAGAACAGAACTAGAACAGAACTAGAACAGAACTAGAACAGAACTAGAACAGAACTAGAACAGAACTAGAACAGAACTAGAATAGAACTATAACAGAATTAGAACAGAACTGAAACAGAATTAGAACAGAACTCGAACAGAACTAGAACAGAACTGGAACAGAACTAGAACAGAACTATAAAAGCACTAGAACAGAACTAGAACAGAACTAGAACAGAACTATATCAGAACTATAACAGAACTAGAACAGAACTAGAACAGAACTAGAACAGAACTAGAACAAAACTAGAACAGAACTAGAACAGAACTAGAACAGAACTAGAACAGAACTAGAACAGAACTAGAACAGAACTAGAACAGAACTAGAACAGAACTAGAACAGAACTAGAACAGAACTAGAAAAGAACTAGAACAAAACTAGAATAGAACTAGAACAGAACTAGAAAAGAACTAGAACAGAACTAGAACAGAACTAGAACAGAACTAGAACAGAACTAGAACAGAACTAGAACAGAACTAGAACAGAACTAGAACAGAACTAGAACTAGAACAGAACTAGAACTAGAACTAGAACAGAACTAGAACTAGAACAGAACTAGAACAGAACTAGAATAGAACTATAACAGAACTAGAATAGAACTATAACAGAACTGAAACAGAATTAGAACAGAACTAGAACAGAACTAGAACAGAACTAGAACAGAACTAGAACAGAACTAGAACAGAACTAGAACAGAACTAGAACAGAACTAGAACAGAACTAGAACAGAACTAGAACAGAACTAGAACAGAACTAGAATTAGAAATAGAACTAGAATATCGTGAAGAGGATTTTTTAGATTTATCGAAAAAAATATTAATTTCTTTAATTTTATGAAATTTCATTTATTAAAATTACCTACCGATATTACAAGTAAACATACAAATAATAAAAACTACAAAAACAACTTTACCACTTACTATTTGACATTACAACAAAACTACAGCCCGCTGCGATTTAAAACTTTACTATGTATTAAATTTATGTCTCTTAAATCAACAAAAAAAAACACAACATTCCACGATTCTCTCTTTTCCCTTTTGCTTTTCTTTAACTTGTTAAAAAATCTTTAGTCGTTAACCAATAATATTAAACACTAACACACTTTCATTGAGTTTTTACAATAACAAAACCTAAAACTACTCTCTCCCTCTTAAGCTCTTCACGACAATGATTTATAAAACCAAAAAAGCTCCGGCAAGCAGCCACCTTAAAACAAAAACAAATACTAGATTGTAGTAACATATTTCCTTACTCTTGGTTACCTACTTGTACAAAGAACTCCGATCATCATCAGCTAATTGTAAATAACAAAAACAACAAACGCTGCACTACACTACACTCCCTCCTTCCTTCTCATCAACACTATTTATTAAAAAAACGAAAAAAAAGCTCCGGCCAACAGCCACCCAAATTTTGCCAAACATTTTGCGGCATTTCGGCAATAACAAAAACAACACTACATTGCAATACCTTCTTTCCAGCCTCTTGTTCCACTGCATACCTTTTTTTAACAAAAGCCACCTTTGACTTCAGCCACCAATTTTTCACAATTTTCACACACACTTTTTACTATTAAATTTCATATTTTCCATAAACTTGTTTACATAATATTGTTAAGCATTTATTTATTTATGAATTTATATAAAAATATTTACCAGTTCTTTAGTTTAAATAGCAATAATTAATTAATAACCAAGAGCACTTATTAAAAACCGACAAAACAATTGTAAAATTACGCGCAAACTGAAAGAAAACTGTCAAAAATATTTGATTTGTTTTGTCATGATTATTAATGTTGTTGTTATTAATGCTTTACTAAATTCTCTTATAAGAAATGTATGAGTGAGTGTGTATGTTTTGTATGAAGGAAAAGTTAGTGAGAATGGGAATGCAATGCATTCCCACTTTTCAACCTCTTTAAATAACAAAGAAGTAGGAAGGGATTGAATATACATAACAATAAGAACAACAACAATATGAAAATCAATTTGACAATTTTTTTGTTATTGTTATTATTTTTAAGTGTTCGTGGTATTGTTAAGTGATTGTTGTCAATGTTTGTTGATAAAATAGATAAAATTTAAAGAAATACAAATATTTAAAACAAGAACTTAACTAAAACTTAACTAGAACTTAACTAGAACTGAACTAGAACTAAACTAGAACTGAACTGGAACTACAAAGACAACAACAGGCAAACTAACTTCTTTTTTACTTATTTTGCAAAACAACAAAAAAACACCAGTTGAGTGCCACTTAAAACTCTACTATCAACTATGCATTAACTTTCCGGGATTTGAAACAACAACAAAAATAACACAACATGCTACTAATCTCTTCTCTCCCTTTTGCATTACTTTTACTTGTCCAAAAAAACTACGGCCGTTAGCCAACACACTTTATCGTTGAATTTATACACTAACAAAAACTACAAAACCTTGCACTACTCTCCTTTCCGCTCTTCTTTTCTTATTTCATAAAATCAAAAACAAGCTCCGGCAAGCAGCCACCTTAAAACAAAAATAAACACAACATTGCAGTAACATCTTTCCATACTCTTGGTTTCCTACTTGTACAAAGAACTCCGTCCATCAGCCGCTAATTGTAAATAACAAAAACAACAAACAATCCACTACACTCTTCCCTCTCATCATCAGTATTTATCAAAAAACAAAAAAAGCTCCGGCCAGCAGCCACCTTCAAAATTTGCCAAAAAAAAAACACTATTAAACACATTAAAAAAACTCCTGCCATAACTCACTAATTTTAAATAACAAAAACAACAAACCAAAGAAAAAAAGCTCCGGCCAGCAGCCACCCAAATTTTGGCAAAAATTTTGAGACATTTCGGCAATAACAAAAACAACACTACATTGCAATACCTTCTTTCCAGCATCTTGCTCCACAACATATTACTTTTTTCACAATTTTCACACGCACTTTTTACTAATAAATTTCATATTTTCCATAAACTTTTTTACATAATATTATTAGGCATTTATTTGTTTATAAATTTATATAATTTTATTTACCAGTTCTTTAGTTTAAATAGCAATAATTAATTAATTACCACGAGCACTTATTAAAAACCGACAAAACAATTGTAAAATTACGCGCAAACTAAAAGAAAACTGTCAAAAATACTTGATTTGTTTTATCATGATTAATAGTGTTGTTGTTATTAATGCTTTACCAATATCTCTCTTAAGAAATGTATGAGTGAGTGTGTATGTTTTGTATGAAGCAATAGTATGTAAGAATGGTAATGCTATGCACTTGTTATTCTCACTTCTCAACCTCTTTGCAAAACAAACATATCAACAAACACCTAGTTATGAAATATGCATAACAATAACAACAATGTGGACATAAATTTGACTTTTTTTATTTATTCTCTCACTAACTCTTCCTTCAATACAAAACATACACACTTACTCATACATTTCTTATTAGAGAATTTAGTAAAGCATCAATAACAACAACACTAATAATCATGAAAAAACAAATCAAATATTTTGACAGTTTTCTTTCAGTTTGCGCGTAATTTTACAATTGTTTTGTCTGTTTTTAATAAGTGCTCGTGGTAATTAATTAATTATTTCTGTATAAATTAAAGAACTGGTAAATATTTTTGCATAAATTTATAAATAAATAAATGCTTAATAATATTATGTAAAAAAGTTTATGGAAAATATGAAATTTAATAGTAAAAAGTGTGTGTGAAAATTGTGAAAAAAATTGGTGGCTGAAGTTAAAGGTGGCTGTTGGCTTTGGAGCAAGAGGCTGGATAGAAGGTACTTCAATGTAGTGTTGTTTTTGTTATTGCAGAAATGTCTCAAAATTTTTGCCAACATTTAAGTGGCTGTTGGCCGGAGCTTTTTTCTTTGCTTTGTTCTTTTTGTTATTTAAAATTAGCGGCTTAAGACCGGAGTTCTTTTCATAGGTAGTGTGTTTTTTCTTGCAATATTTGAAGGTGGCTGCTGGCCGGAGCTTTTTTTGTTTTTTATGAAATAATAAATGAAGAGAGGGGGGACAAGGAGAGTAGTGCATGTTTTTTGTAGTTTTTGTTATTGTAAAAATTTAACGAAAAACTGTGTTAGTGTTTTTAATATTGTTGGTGAACGACCGTAGTTTTTTTCGAACAAGTAAAAGTAATGCAAAAGGGAGAGAAGAGATTAGTAGCATATTGTGTTGTTTTTGTTGTTGTTTTAAATGCCGGAAAGTTAATGCATAGTTGATAGTAGTGTTTTAAGTGGCAGTCAGCTGGTGTTTTGTTGTTGTTTTACAAAATAAGTAAAAAAGAAGTTGGTTCTGCTGTTGTTAGCTTTGTTGTTTTAGTAAATTGTATGTTTTCTTTTATGAGTGATCGGTAATTTTGATAAATTATGAATGTACATACATACGTATGTATGTAATTAAATTAGTTTAATAAAATTAGAGAAATTACAATTTTTTCATTAAATTTTAACAATATAATTTCATAATTGTATTATCAAATTTTAATTAAAAATTTTAATAAAGTTAAAAAAAATTGTTGTACTTTAGTTCTAATTATTTCTTTTCATTTTTATTTCTTTTAATTTTCCCTATTTTTTCAACAAATATTAACAACAATAACTTAACAATACCACAAACTCTTAAAAACAATAATAACAATAACAAAAAATTGTCAAATTGATTTCCATATTGTTGTTGTTATTATTGGTACAAATATTTCTTCCCTTTCTTGTTTTTAAAAGAGGTTGAAAAGTGGGAATGCAAAAAGCATTGCATTCCCATTCTCACTAACTCTTCCTTCAATACAAAACATACATACACACTCACTCATACATTTCTTATAAGAGATTAGAGTAAAGCATGAATAACAACAACAACACTAATAATCATGACAAAACAAATCAAATATTTTTGACAGTTTTCTTTCAGTTTGCGCGTAATTTTACAATTGTTTTGTCGGTTTTTAATAAGTGCTCGTGGTAATTAATTAATTATTGCTATTTAAACTAAAGAACTGGTAAATATTTTTATATAAATTTATAAATAAATAAATGCTTAACAATATTATGTAAAAAAGTTAATGAAAAATATGAAATTTAATAGTAAAAAGTGTGTGTGAAAATTGTGAAAAAAGTTGGTGGCTGAAGTTAAAGTTGGTTGTCGGCTTCTGGAAAAAAGAACAAATGTAGTGGAGCAAGAGGTTTGAAAAAATGTATTGCAATGTAGTGTTGTTTTTGTTATTGCCGAAATGTCTCAAAATTTTTGCCAAATTTGTGTGGCTGCTGGCCGGAGCTTTTTTCTGTGGTTTGTTGTTTTTGTTGTTATTTAAAATTATTGGTGTATAGCCGGAGTTCTTTTCATAAGTAGTGTGTATTTATCTTGCAATATTTGAAGGTGGCTGCTGTCCGGAGCTTTTTTTGTTTTTATGAAATAATAAAAAGAGAGGCAGAAGGAGAGTAGTTCAAGGTTAAGTTGTTGTTGTTATTGCAAACTTTTAACAAAAAAGTGTCTTTTAGTGTTTAATAGTAGTGGTGGTTAACGGTCGAAGAAAAGAGATTAGTGGGATGTTGTGTTGTTTTTGTTGTTTCAAATGACGGAAAGTTAATTCATGATAGTAGAGTTAAATGTAGTAGTCAGTTGCAGTTTTGTTGTTGTTTTACATGATAATAAGTGGGAATAAAGTACCTTCTTGCGTTTTTGTTTTTATTGTTTAGTTAATTAAAATTGTTGTTTTAGTAAACTGTGTGTTTACTTTAAAGAGTGGTCGGTAATTTTAAGAAAAAAAATTTAATAAAATTAGAAAAATTAATGATTTTTTCCATAAAAATCATCTTTACAATATGTAGTTATCACTTTTAAATTAATTTTTTTAATAAAGTTAAAAAAATCGTAAGTTCTAGTTCAGTTCCAGTTCAGATCTAGTTCAGTTCTAGTTCAGTTCTAGTTCACTAGAACAGAACTAGAACAGAACTAGAACAGAACTAGAACAGAACTAGAACAGAACTAGAACAGAACTAGAACAGAACTAGAACTAGAACAGAACAGAACAGAACTACAACTAAAACAGAACTAGAACTGAACTACAACTGTAACTAAACTGATTTACAGCTTAACTAGAACTGAATTAAAAATTAAGTAGAACTGATTCAGAAGTGCGCTAGAATTTAGACAATTTCAAGTGAAACTTGAATGCAACATAAATATAGCTCAAGTAGAACTTAAATGTAACTCAACTAGAATTCAATTAGAATTAAATTAGAAATCAAATAAGACTCAGTTTTAAGGCAACTAGAATTATGATACAATGCAACTACAACTGGATTAGAACTTAGCTATAACTAATCACGATCCCAACTGAAGCTTAATGAGGTGTTATTGAAATAGAACTCTATTACAACTAAAATGGAACTAGGGCTCAAGTAAAAGTCAATTAGAATTATATTAAATCTGAACTAGACTTAACTCAACTTGAATAAAAATAAAGCTCAGAACTAAAAATCGAAAGCATAACTAATATTCAACTAGATCGAAACGAGAACTTAACCAATTTTAAATTCTTCAATTTGTTTATAGGCCGCTTCTTTGCGCAACCAACTACGCAACATATTACGTGAACGCCAGCTCGAAGAGGGTGAAGAACAAAGTCTCAACAATGACATGGACTATTTGGAAGAAGATAAACGTTCAGTGGCCGCTCTAGCAGCTCAGGGTCTTTTGCATCACAACAATAATGCAGCCGCAGCAGCAGCTAAACGTAGTTTAGCTACACTAGCTAAAAATGGACAATTACCCACACCCGATCCTGAGATAATGCCCGATAGTGATCAACGTTCCGAGGACAAACGTTATGTGGGAGCATTAGCACGTTCGGGTGGTTTAATGGGTTATGGCAAACGTAATATTGGCACTTTAGCTAGAGATTTTCAATTGCCACAAAATGGTAAACGTAACTTGGCTACCATGGCACGTTTGGGTATGTTGGGTAATCGTAATGATCCCAAGAGGAATTTAGCTTCAGTGGCACGTTATAACTCGCGTATGTATAATAATGCCGCCGAAAAACGTAATATTGGAGCTTTGAAGGGATCGCCCGTGCATGGTGGTGTGCAAATGAAGCGTTCCGAAGATGATGTGTATTTGCCAGCTGAGTATAATAATTATATTGATCCTTTGGCTTACTACTGGAACTATGGCACTTATGCCGATTTAGATTGGGATGATTTCGGCAGGGCCCAAAAGAGATTTTTAGGTGAGTCTTATTATTATAAATTTAGGAGATAAAAGGAATATATATAAAGCAAAAAATGAAAATATATGTTTGTATATATAATATAAACGATAATATAAATAATATATATATATATATACAAATACTGAAAATAATTTATCTTAAGAAAAACCTAAAAGTATGCCTTAAAAATTTAACAAATTATTTATATATACATATAACACCCAAAACAAATACTACTACTACTAAACCCACCTAACAACAAAAAAAAAACTCAAAAAAACAAAAATTTAAATTGAAAACCAAAAAGATACCTCTAAGGATCCTGAACTATTTGGCCTAGAACATGCACATTTACTACAAAATCTAGATGATGAAGATCTAACGCCACTAACAACTGTCAACCATCTGCCCGACGAAGCCGTTGACAGTCATAGTGTAGCTGAAGATTTAGCTGAGGAAGCGACTGCCGATGAGGTGGAGAATGAGGAAGAGGAGGGACATTTTGCGCCGGTACCCTCAAAACGTCATATAGGTGCTGTATATCGTTCGGGATTTTTGCCCTCGTATAGGGCTTTGCGCAGTACCGCTGGTTCCGGTGTAGGTGGAGGCCGTTTTAGTCGTTCTGGACGTGCCAGGCAATTTGTATGAGTAAATGGCGGTGATTTGTGTGCTATCTTTTCAGTTTCTTCTTCTTGTTCTACTTCTTCTCCTAAAATGTGTTCAGTTTGTTTCTTGTTTTCGTTTCGCAAATTCTAATTTAATTGATTGAATTTCAAAATTAAGTTTTTTTTTGGTTACGTTCTGTTCTGTTGTGTTGTGTGTCGCACAATAAAATTTCCCTTGCCTTGAAAAAAACGTAGTATTTGATTTGTGGAATTTGTAATTGAAGCATGTAATTTTGCACACACACCCAGTTTTAACAACATACAAGAAACTAAACAAAAAAAACAACACAAATGCAAAACACCTACACTTAAGCACACAAAGACACAAACAACATTTGTAGTCTATATTTAGGCTGTGAACAAAAATTGTAATCTGTTTGAAACAAAAGCCTACTTTTAGGTTGTTGAGTTTTTTCTTTTTTTCTCCCCAATTTGTTTGATACTTTTGTATATTGTATTCAAATTTGAATACAATTTATTTTAGCAAATAATTTAATAGATGTGTATTACTTAGGCAAAAAAAAAACAACAATAACATCAATGTAATATAGAATATGTAAAAAAAAAAGAAATTGAAGACATGATGCTTTTGTTGACAAATTTTTGTACTTTTTTTTAATGCCAAAAAATAACAAGAGATGGAATGTTAAAAGAAACATTTAATATAACAATATTTTTTATATAAATTCCCATTATTTCAAAGGAATTTAAAAACAGAGGCTAAACTAAGAAAGAATTGCAGTTCTATATTATAGTTCATTTCTAGCTGTATTCTATGTGAGATCTAGTTCAGTTCTAGTTCAGTTGTAGTTCAGTTCTAGTTCAGTTCTAGTTCAGTTCTTGTTCAGTTCTAGTTCAGTTCTAGTTCAGTTCTAGTTCAGTTCTAGTTCAGTTCTAGTTCAGTTCTAGTTCAGT
>NC_060954.1:6280338-6282995 GCF_022045245.1 Lucilia cuprina
AGACTATAGACTAGACTATAGACTAAACTATAGACTAGACTATAGACTAGGCCATAGACTAGACTAGACTAGACTATAGACTAGACTATAGACTAGACTATAGATTAGACTATAGACTACACTACAGACTAGACTATAGACTACACTACAGACTAGACTATAGACTACACTATAGACTACACTATATACTACACTATAGACTACACTATAAAAAAAACTATAGACTTAACTGTAGACTATACTATAGGCTATAGACTAGACTATAGACTAGACTATAGGTTAGACTATACACTAGACAATAGACTCGACTAAAGACTAGACTATAAACAAAACTATAGATTGGAGTATAGACTAGACTATAGACTGAAGACAATAGATTAGACTAAAGACTTGTCTATATTAGACTAAACTGAGGACTATACCATAGATTAGAATTTAGACTAGAGTTTAAACTAGATTGTTACATCGACTATAGATTAGACTATAAACTAGACTTTAATAAACTATTGATATTACTATAGTACTGACTAGACTATAGACAAGACTTCAGATTAGATTATAGACAAAACTCAAGACAAGACTATATACTAGATTATAGACTAGACTATAGACTACACTTAGACTCGACTACACATTAGACCCTTCTTCCTACAGAATAGATGAAAGTCTCCACTATAAACTTAACTATATTCTACGCAAAAGACTAGATTATAGTTTATAGTCCAGACTATAGTCTACATTATAGTTCAGACTATAGACAAGAGTATACCCCAAACTACGGACCAGTCCAAACTACCTATATATACCTTATTTTAAAAGAAATTTTTATGTCGGGACAAAAATAAGGTCCAATATAATGCTTTAAATTTATAGATGAAAATGTTATAACCTAGTAAAATCTAAATATTTTTAATGAAATATATAATATAGTAATTAAAAAAACACTTACTTTATATTAATTCTAGAAGTTGGCTTCAATATTTATACTCTTTTCTAACCACTTTTTTTTAATAAATTTGATTATATATTTCTTAATTAATTACCGAACCGAATTTTATTATTTATTTATATTTGTTTAATTGAATTATAGAACACTTAAACACTTTTCTTTAATAAATTTTATTTGCCATTTAATTTTTTAATAATTTTAATTTTATTGCTTTACTAATGATATTAGATTTTATTAATTTTAATAATTTACTTTTAATTAAATTAATTAACTTTTTTTCAAACATTGATTTACCTTATTTTATTTGATTAAAACACTTTATTATACACTTCCCCTTTTAATTTAATAACTTTTCCCCTTTCTTTCTTATTTATTAACTTAAAAATGAGAACACTCTCCTTAAACTTTATGAGAACCTACTAAGCAACAACGATTTAAATTGGCAAAACTCTTGCTCTTTTCTAAAGCAACAACATTAACGAAAACTACAACAACACTACCGGCATTTATTATTGTTGCTTTTTCTTTATTTATCCTTTTCTTTTTCATTATTTCATGCGATTTTTTTGCGGTTTCCCTTATATTTACAAACATTTTTCTTTCATATTTTTAATACTATTAAATAATATTTTTACACTTTTATAAACTTTAACAAATGCTTAATAATATTATGCAATTTATTTAATATATTCACAACAATAAATTTAATTAATTATCATTTTAATACGAACGATTAAGTTTGAAACACGCGTTCACTACGAATAAAACAACGACACTAATGAAAGTATTAATAAAGCAAAAGGGGAAAAGTGTTGCCAGGCATTAAGAGAATTGCTAATAAAAAGGGAACATAATGGGGTTTTAGTGGAAGTCTTACCAATGGGACAAAGTGGGAAGAGGGGAAAGGTAAACGTTAATAAAATTAAGTGAATGTATCTAATTAATTTTAATTCATTAGACATATCAATTCATAGACTTGATTTTAGACTAGAATACAGCCTACACTATAGACTGAACTATAGACTGGACTATAGACCAGACAACTAACTAGATTATAGACTTTCGACAAGACTACAGACTAGACTATTGACTGGACTACAGCTTAGACTAAATTAGACTATAGACAAGACTACAGACTAGACAATAAACTAGACCATAGACTAGATTATAGACTAAACCATAGATTGGACCATAGACTAGACTATAATAGACTTTTCTGTAGACCAGACTATTCCCTAGACTTAAGACTTTACTTTAGACTATACTATACCCTAGACCGTAGACTAGACTATAGAGTAGACTATCTGCTAGGCTATAGACTAGACTAGATTATAAACTATACTAAAGACTAGACTACGGACCATGAAATATTGAATAATCACAAGTATTCCAAGAACTAAACTGATATATAACTAAAGTAGAACTGAACTGATCTATAAGTAAGTAGAACTAGATCTGAACTAGAACTAACCTAGAACTGAACTAGAACTCAACTAGAACTGAACTAGAACTGAACTAGAACTTAACTAGAACTAAACTGGAACTTAACTAGAGCTGTACTAGAACTGAACTAGAACTGAACTGAACTAGAACTGAGCTCGAACTGAACTAGAACTGAACTAGAACTGAACTAGAACTGAACTAGAACTGAACTAGAACTGAACTAGAACTGAACTAGACCTGAACTAGAACTGAACTAGAACTGAAC
>NC_060954.1:6283095-6311536 GCF_022045245.1 Lucilia cuprina
CAGTTCTAGTTCAGTTCTAGTTCAGTTCTAGTTCAGTTCTAGTTCAGTTCTAGTTCAGTTCTAGTTCAGTTCTAGTTCAGTTCTAGTTCTAGTTCTAGTTCTAGTTCATTTCTATTTCAGTTCTATTTCAATTCTATTTCAGATCTAGTTTAGTACTACTTTAATTCTAGTTCAGTTGTAGTTCAGTTCTAGTTCAGTTCTAGATCAGTTCTAGTTCAGTTCTAGTTCAGTTCTAGTTCAGTTCTAGTTCAGCTCTAGTTCAGTTCTAGTTCAGTTCTAGTTCAGTTCTAGTTCAGTTCTAGTTCAGTTCTATTTCAGATCTAGTTTAGTTCTAGTTCTAGTTCAGTTCTGTTTCAGATCTAGTTTAGTACTACTTCAATTCTAGTTCAGTTCTAATTCAGTTCAGTTTTAGTTCAGTTCTAATTTAGTTCTAGTTCAGTTCTACTTCTGTTCTAGTTCTATTCTAGTTCCGTCCTAGTTCAGTTCTAGTTTATATCCAGTTCAGTTGTAGTTCAGTTCTATTAAAGTTCTTGATCAGTCCTAGTTCTGTTCTACTTGAGTTCTAGTTCAATTCAAGTTATTTTTGTTTAGTTATTATTTAGTTTAATTAGTTAAGTTCTAGTTTAGTTCTTGATTTTAGTATTTTATATATTCCAACGGATCCCATGTTAATTAATTACAACTGATATTATATATTTGCATTTTATTTAAATAATATTTTTATTTTTAAACTTTATTTGATAAATCTTTGTTTAACTGGTATTATGCCTACATATAAAAATAGTTAGAGCCGAATTTACAGTTCAACGGCCCGGCCCGTACATTTTAAATTCTTAAAATCTAACTTAAGCTGACAATAATATACAATATATGAAAAAGTAAAAGACTTGTTTCATAAATAAATTCATGCCTATAAAAATATGTATATGCGAAAAAATATATATATCATTAAAAAGTTTTCTTTGTATTAAAAACAAACTGAAAGTAGAAAGAAATGAATTATTATTGTTTTCAATGCTTTTAAGGATCAATATAAAAATAAATATGAAATATAAGCAGCTTAAATCCGTAATAAATAATTACACTGAATTAAAAAAATTTTAATTTGAATTACAATAAAATTAAAACTATTTAATGCCTCCTTAAGTTGAACAAATGAAAAAAAGATCAGTGTTATGGTTTTAATAGGGTACTTGTATAAACTTCAATTAACTCCAATATTTGGTATCCCCTTGAGTGGGCAGTGGATGTTGATAGGCTGAAGCTGCCACGGCAGCTGCTGGGTTCATGGGGTTATTGTGTGTGAGCGAGACATTGGCCGCGGCGGCATAATCATTGAGAGAATGTTGTGTAGCCGCCGCTGCATGTGCATGATGATGTGCTGCTGCTGCATTATAATTTGCGGCGGCTGTTTGATAAGCGGCCGCCTGAGACCAATTTGAGGGATTTTCTAATTTGGTATAATTATCCGAGAGATGTAATGAGGGAGAGATTTTTGAAACACTTTCGGCGGTTAGTTTCGAAAAGTCATCAATGGATAGTTTGGAGTAATCTGGAAGAAGAGGGAAATATTTTAACACAATTATTAAATTTAAATTTCAATTTAAATTTCCAAAACACCCACCTTGATGATAATAATTCTGTCCACTGAAATGGGTATTATGAAAACTACCAGCAAAACCTTGATGCGCCGACTGGGCTGCCATCAAATCATAGCCTCCCATTTGTGAGTGAGGATGGTGATGATGGTGGGCTGGGTGATGAGCGGCAGCCGCAGCTGCAGCTGCTGCTGCATGTACACTGTGCTGGTCATTCATGCCCCCACTGGAGGCGGTTGTTCCGGCTGCCGGACTATAACCCATGGAACTCATAGCTAAGGGACCAAAACCTAAGGGCGTAGAGCCACTGGCTCCCGTCGAAGCAGCTGCAGAGTTACTAACTCCCGACGCCGCCATAGCACCATTCATGCTGCCTCCACCACCACCACCCGAATGTTTGCGCAGGCGTGCCCTTCTATTGCTAAACCACACCTGTATGCGAGCCTCTGTTAGTTGCGTAGATTGAGCCAATTCTTCGCGGGTATAAACATCAGGATATTGAGTGCGAGCAAAAGCTCTTTCTAAAGCCTCTAACTGATCGGCCGAAAATGTAGTTCTTGATCTTCGTTGTTTACGTTTCAACGGTATGCCGGGCTCAGATTCAGTATCACTTAAATCGGAATCTCTGGCTGAAAATAGAAAAGAATAATATAAATTTAAAAATATTTAACACATTTTCTCGCTTTTCTTTTACAATTCTCAATTAATCCTTAATAATTAATGTGACATTTACACTTGTTCTCTCTTTTATCGTTACATACTTGCGTGTGTGATGTTTGCGGTAATATAAAACTGTCATCAATTATGGCTAAAAAGCCGGAAGGATTTTCCCTACTTTAAACACATGAGTTGACCTTTTTTCCATATTTTTCTTTTTTTATCACACACACAAAATAAAATAAATTAATACAGCGACCACCTCGCCACACACAGGGTTTTGCTTTTGTGTTAAAAGGTACACAAAATAAAAAAAATAACCTCAAAAAAATTGTATAAAAGGAAATAAAAAATTAATTAAAGCAAGTGTTAGGTACAGAAGCATAAGGTAAAGGATATCAAAGAAATTTGTTAATGTTTAAGGATATCCGGTTTTTGAAATTTATTTCAACTTTTGTTGAGCAAAAATAAACTATTATGAGGATTTTTCTAGAGGTTTACAATATAATTAGAACAGAACAAGAACATAACTAAAATAGAACTGGAACAGAAGTAGAACTAAAATAGAAAAGAACTGGAAGAAAACTAGAACAAGAGTAGAACTAGAACTACTAAAACAGAACTAGAATAGAAATAAAAGAACAGAACTAGGAAAGAATTAGAACATAACACGAACAGAACTAGAACAGATCTAAAAAAGAACCATAACAACACTAGAAACAAAACTAGAACAGAACTAGAATAGAACTAGAAAAGAACTAGAACAGAACTAGAACAGAACTAGAACAGAACTAGAACAGAACTAGAACAGAACTAGAACAGAACTAGAACAGAACTAGAACAGAACTAGAACAGAACTAGAACAGAACTAGAACAGAACTAGAACAGAACTAGAACAGAACTAGAACAGAACTAGAACAGAACTAGAACAGAACTAGAACTAGAACAGAACTAGAACAGAACTAGAACTAGAACAGAACTAGAACAGAACTAGAACAAAACTAGAGCAGAACTGGAGCAGAACTAGAACTGAACTAGAACGGAACTGGAACAGAAGTAGAACAGAACAGAACTAGAACAGAACTACAACAGAACTACAACAGAACTACAACAGAACTAGAACAGAACTAGAACAGAACTAGAAAAGAACTAGAACAGAACTAGAACAGAACTAGAACAGAACTAGAACAGAACTAGAACAGAACTAGAACAGAACTAGAACAGAACTAGAACAGAACTAGAACAGAACTAGAACAGAACTAGAACAGAACTAGAACAGAACTAGAACAGAACTAGAACAGAACTAGAACAGAACTAGAACAGAACTAGAACAGAACTAGAACAGAACTAGAACAGAACTAGAACAGAACTAGAACAGAACTAGAACAGAACTAGAACTAGAACAGAACTAGAACAGAACTAGAACAGAACTAGAACAGAACTAGAACTAGAACAGAACTAGAACAGAACTAGAACAAAACTAGAGCAGAACTGGAGCAGAACTAGAACTGAACTAGAACGGAACTGGAACAGAAGTAGAACAGAACAGAACTAGAACAGAACTAGAGCAGAACTGGAGCAGAACTGGAGCAGAACTGGAGCAGAACTGGAGCAGAACTGGAGCAGAACTGGAGCAGAACTAGAACTGAACTAGAACGGAACTGGAACAGAACTGAAGCAGAACTAGAACAGAACTAGAACGGAACTGGAACAGAACTAGAACAGAAGTAGAACAGAACTAGAACTGAACTAGAACAGAATTAGAATAGAACTAGAACAGAATTATAATAGAAATAGAACAGAACTAGAACAGAACTAGAACAGAACTAGAGCAGAACTAGAACAGAACTAGAACAGAACTAGAACAGAACTAGAACAGAACTGGAGTAGAACTAGTACAGAACTAGAACTGAACTAGAACGGAACTGGAACAGAACTAGAACAGAAGTAGAACAGAACTAGAACTGAACTAGAACAGAATTATAATAGAACTAGAACAGAATTATAATAGAGCAGAACTAGAACAGATGTAGAACAGAACTAGAACTGAAGTAGAAATGTATTGGAGTAGAACTAGTACAAAACTAGTATAGAGTTAGAACAAAATTAGGTCTATACAAAACCAGAGCAAAAACTATAGAGCTAATTATTTTGACTGTTACCTGAACCTTAGTCTTTATTATAATACGATCAATGATCACTTCTTTAATTTATCTTATGTTATACAAATTATTTTCTTGTTATTTTTTTAAGAGTTTCCATTTTTTAATAATTAATATAACTTTTATGAGGTTATAAACTTCAATAACAATATTTTTATAAGAAGTCATTTAACTTTTGACCTTTCACAATCTGTGTGTATGTACATTCTCTAACTAACAACAACATGTTGTGTGAAATACTATAATATTGACGAAATATGTATATAGTTTGAAAAACTACAAGAACAAACTTATTAAAATAATGATGATGCTGTTGCTGTCAGCTACTTCAAAATTATAAATGGCTCATAAAAACTCATAAATTTTTAAATGGCTATTAAATTTTAAAATAAAATTAAATTAAAAAGTAACACAATAAATTCCTCTCAATGTTTAACATCTGTTTCCTATGAAAAGAACATTTCACATCAAAAACAAGAAATAAAAACCCTTTTGGCAACTCTATACGAGAAAGAGTGTCATAGAGAAAGAGAGCCCGAAAGACTATTTATTTACATTGCATATGTCTTTAAGAGTTTATACTAAACATGTCATTATGGCCGTGACAAATCTGTCAAAAGATTACCGCCAAATATGTATGTAAATTAAGTGTCATAAAATATAATATGCTCTAACAAATTCTAAACAACCCACTAACAAAAAAAAAAAAAAAATAAACTATAAAAAGAAAATAGGAAAATAAAGAACTATGTCCACAATTTAGTATGACATATTAAGAGTTAAACCCCGTTTTACTTTAAAAATACGCAATATTTTTTTTCCATATATTTTTAAGAAATACAAAAGAAAATCTCATCGTTAAAAGCAAGCAATAACCTAATTTGACATGTTAAGCCCCCTTTTTTCTTAATATAAAAGGAAATGGCGGTAGTCTAAGTGTCAAATACATACTACAATGTGGTGGCATGGTTAGTGCCAGTTGACAGCTAGGATTATATTACAAACACATCATTGTGTCACATACAGTGTCAATATAAAATAGTATTATACTTGTAGTTAAAGGAAAACCACACACGCACACAGGAATATATGCAATTATTACTGGTAATTGTATAACAATTTACATGGTTTTCTTCTATTGAATGACATTTTACTAACTAAATGAAATACAACTCTGTAAGATGGGGAAAAAAAAGACGTAAACCGCTATTTTAGGTTATTTAGCGGGGAGTTATTTAGGCGTTACCAGCAATTTGGTTATGCTTCATCATTGCGCCGAATGTGAGAGAAAAATTTATGAAGATCGTATTAGAAATGAGACTTAAGCGAGAAAGGTAATTGGGTATAGTTTAGAATGACACTAGAAGAAAAATAATGGGAAAAAATTTACTTCCTGAATGCATTAAAGTGTTAGGAATTGTAAGCAAAATCTTTTTCATATCAGGACGATTGAATTTAGAGGACTGAAGATCACAGATCAGAGACTGAAGATCAATGTTTAGAGGACTGAAGATCACAGATTAAAGACTGGAGATCAATGATTAAGATCACAGATCAGAGACTGATTATCAATGATCAAAAAGCACAAGTTCAAAGAAAATGTTGGGAATTGTATGCAACATCTATTTTATATCAGGACGATTGAATTTAGAGGATTGAAGATTACAAAACAGAGACTGAAGATCAATGATTATAGGACTGAAAATCAATGATCAAAATGCACAGGTTCAATGAAAGTATTAGGAATTGTGAGCAACATCTCTTTTATATCAGGACGATTGAATTTAGAGGACTGATGATCACAGATCAGAGACTGAAGATCAACGATTAGAGGACTGAAGATCAACGATTAGAGGACTGAAGATGAATGATCAGAAGGCACAGGTTCAAAGAAAGTGTTAGGAATTAGAAGAAACAACTCTTTCATATCAGTACGATTGAATTTAAGACTGAAGATTACTAATCAGAGGACTGAAGATTAATGATCAGAGAGCACAATTTCAAAGAAAAGAAACTCAGAGGACCGAAGATCACTGATCAGAGAACTGTAGGTAAATTATCGGAGGATCACTGATCAGAAAACACAGGTTCAAAGAAAGTGTTAGGAATTGGAAGCAACATCTCTTTTATATCAGGACGATTGAATTAAGAGGACTTAAGATCACTGATCAGAGGACTGAAGGTCAATGATCGGAGGATCACTGATCAGAAAGCACAGGTTCAAAGAAAGTGTTAGGAATTAGAAGCAACAACACATTCATATCAGGACGATTGAATTTAAGACTGAAGATCACTAATCAGAGGACTGAAGATTACTGATCAGAAAGCACAGGTTCAATGAAAAGAACTTCTACAAATTGATATTTCTTAAAAAAAAAATAAAAACATATGATCTAACTTTTTAAAAAGCTTCAGCAGTTTCAATTCAGGACTGAAAATTGCTGATCAAAGTTCTTAAACAAAATCTGTTAACATTTCAATCAACACAGGTTTAAAGAAAAGAAACTTGTAGAGTTTGACGATGCTTTAAAAAAAAAAAACTAAGAAAATATGATTTAACTTTTCTAAAAGACTGATCTTGAAAATCGATCACTTATTGTAGCATATTAGGAGGAATATTGTCTTATATTTTGGTTGGATTTTGGGCTTAACACAGTATAATGGAGGTTTTAAATCTGTGAAGGTAGCATTGTTAGAAGCTTGAGTTCTTTCTTTCCAGAGCGATTCAGCTTAGGACTGAAGATCACAGATCAGTTCTCAGTTGATTTCATTCGGTAACTATTAACTAGATCGTATTTCACTCTCTAGAATACTTCATATAAAGACTTTCTCAGTTGATTTTATTCAGAAACTGTGTAGTTATTGATCATTGCTTTAAAGCGATCACCATTTACTCAAGCTTCGTTATTTTTTTAAAAGTGTAAGAAGCAATGATCCTTTAGTCTTCAGAATACTTTGTATTCGTAAACCTTTTCTAGGATTATCTCTTAATACAAATCAAACAGTTCATTATGTAACTATGCACTTAATGATCATTGATTTAACACGATCAGCATTAACTGATCGATCTGATAGATTCTTTAAAATCGATCATTGTTTACATTAGTGTCCAATTATCTTCAAAGACTTTAATTAAAAGGCTTGTCTCCAAAGAACCAGTAGCGTAACTAGTCCAAAATTTGCAACTTTATTGGAACATAAACAATCTGTTCGTTAGAGAGTATGGAGAATTGATAGTTGTCAATCCAAAGAACTAGTTCATAGTTCTAGGCAAGATCAGTTAGCCCTAGGGAAACTAATAATAAACACTTTTACTCTACCTTCTCCATTTTGTTTCTTTTACATTTCCCCTCAAGTGTGATAAAACATTAATAAAATATTTAGTAACTAATCAAATCTCTCAACCTCTCAACCCTCTAATAAAAAAACACACAAACAAAAATTAGTATAAAAGAAACTCAAAAAAAAAAAAAAAACAAACATAAACTAAGATCAAGATCATGATCATCATCATCATGAACACATTATATTTGCCACGATCAATAATAGCCAGCAGCCGAATTAACAGTAGGGCCAGCCAAAAATCAAATGAGAAAAATGCCGATCGTACAAAGACATGAAAAACCACCGCACAGGACTCCCCATGGTGTATTACAGATGCCGCAGTGTGTCGGCTTATTTGTTCATACCGTCAATGCTTTTGTTAAGTTGACACTTTTTTTCGGGCATGAAAATTACGAAACTGAAATGAAATTTATCACAAAACACACAACAAAAACGAAATGAAATGAATTGAAATAAAAGAAGAAAGAAAAATTTTTGTTTAATGATAAATAAACGAGAGAATTTAACGAAGGCGTTGTCTCTTCTCAAGACTGCGTTATGTTAGATGACTTATGTGTTTTTGAAAATAAGTTTAATGAACAGTTTTTTTCTTTTAAACTTAAAAAGACCGCACACAAGGATACTATACTATATCCTTTAAAGTTTTTTTTCTTTCTTAACATATATTTGCTTAAGTGCTAATAACTTAAAATATGCACAAATATGCTTTATCACTGCTTAGATTTGCCCGGGTTTTTTGGGTTAGTTATCCTAAAGTGACCTTTTAACTCATTTGTTTGGTGACTTGTATTTTTGATACCAATTTTGTCCCTAAGGATTTGCAAGCCAAGAGTGTGTGTGCGTGTGTGTTCATTAGGTAAAGTGTAAAATATCTAACGCCTTCTAACTTCAAACATTTGCCGCATTTTCTTTTATATTTTTGCCTTGTCTTGGGCCCTAAAAAAACTAGGGGCGTCTTTGTGTCTCAAAGGTTATTTTCTATATTCTTTAGGATGTTATTGTTCAAATTGGCAACATCATATAAACAACTCCTTTTCTTCTATAACCTGTATTTATGCAACTATCGTATTTTCCAACCCCTACGAAAAACAAACTTATTATTACGACAAACTATAGCTCTCTCTTCAAACAGTCAGCCGCCTTTCTTTCTTCCTCTAGTTCTTTTTTTTAAAGCTATTTGTTAATATAACTCAAAACAATAGGTTCCGTTTTGTCTATTATGATTGTTGAGAAAAAAAAAAAAAAACAAAAAAACAAAAAATATTTTGGTTAACCTGCCCTTAATATCCTTTTTTACTTCTTTAGTTATGCTTTTTTAACGTCTGTTGATCTTATTTTTTTCTCTCTCATCTAATATTATTAATTAGCTCAAGTGATTTGTTTTATTTCATTATTCTCTTTTTGACTTTGTGATTTTTCGTTGTCGGTTTGTTGTAAGATCTTTTTTTAGATCTTTTGTTTGTAGGCCGATATCTTTTCACAGGTGAAGTGGGCTTGTCTCGTATATTGGGTTGCGATGTGGTACTAAACAAATTACCGCAATATTTAACAGCATTTAGACAACATGTCTATTGTTAGAGGAATTTCGACTAGAAATCTTTTTAAATTTTTGCTAACCTTAACTAATCAATCGTTTTAAGTATGAAAATGTTAAAAATATGTTTAGATTTAGATTTTAATAAATCTTAAAATCCAACGCCATTTTGTATTCTGAAGATATAGCGTCATGATTTCTATGACACTAGATCATGACTAGTTCAGTTCTAGTTCATTTCTAGTTTAGTTCTAGTTCAATTCTAGTTCAGTTCTAGTTCAGTTCTAGTTCAGTTCTAGTTCAGTTCTAGTTCAGTTCTAGTTCAGTTCTAGTTCAGTTCTAGTTCGTTCTAGTTCAGTTCTAGTTCAGTTCTAGTTCAGTTCTAGTTCAGTTCTAGTTCAGTTCTAGTTCAGTTCTAGTTCAGTTCTAGTTCAGTTCTAGTTCAGTTCTAGTTCAGTTCTAGTTCAGTTCTAGTTCAGTTCTAGTTCAGTTCTAGTTCAGTTCTAGTTAAGTTCTAGTTCAGTTCTAGTTCAGTTCTAGTTCTAGTTCAGTTCTAGTTCTAGTTCTAGTTCAGTTCTAGTTCAGTTCTAGTTCAGTTCTAGTTCAGTTCTAGTTCAGTTCTAGTTCAGTTCTAGTTCAGTTCTAGTTCAGTATTAGTTCAGTTCTAGTTCAGTTCTAGTTCAGTTCTAGTTCAGTTCTAGTTCAGTTCTAGTTCAGTTCTAGTACAGTTCTAGTTCAGTTCTAGTTCAGTTCTAGTTCAGTTCTAGTTCAGTTCTAGTTCAGTTCTAGTTCAGTTCTAGTTCAGTTCTAGTTCAGTTCTAGTTCAGTTCTAGTTCAGTTCTAGTTCAATTCTAGTTCAGTTCTAGTTCAGTTCTAGTTCAGTTCTAGTTCAGTTCTAGTTCAGTTCTAGTTCAGTTCTAGTTCAGTTCTAGTTCAGTTCTAGTTCAGTTCTAGTTCAGTTCTAGTTCAGTTCTAGTTCAGTTCTAGTTCAGTTCTAGTTCAGTTCTAGTTCAGTTCTAGTTCAGTTCTAGTTCAGTTCTAGTTCAGTTCTAGTTCAGTTCTAGTTCAGTTCTAGTTCAGTTCTAGTTCAGTTCTAGTTCAGTTCTAGTTCAGTTCTAGTTCAGTTCTAGTTCAGTTCTAGTTCAGTTCTAGTTCAGTTCTAGTTCAGTTCTAGTTCAGTTCTAGTTCAGTTCTAGTTCAGTTCTAGTTCAGTTCTAGTTCAGTTCTAGTTCAGTTCTAGTTCAGTTCTAGTTCAGTTCTAGTTCAGTTCTAGTTCAGTACTAGTTCAGTTCTAGTTCAGTTCTAGTTCAGTTCTAGTTCAGTTCTAGTTCAGTTCTAGTTCAGTTCTAGTTCAGTTCTAGTTCAGTTCTAGTCCAGTTCTTGTTCAGTTCTAGTTTAGTTCTAGTTCAGTTCTAGTTCTGTTTTAGCTCAGTTCTAGTTCAGTTTTAGTTCAGTTCTAGTTCAGTTCTAGTTCAGTTCTAGTTCAGTTCTAGTTCAGTTCTAGTTCAGTTCTAGTTCAGTTCTAGTTCAGTTCTAGTTCAGTTCTAGTTCAGTTCTAGTTCAGTTCTAGTTCAGTTCTAGTTCAGTTCTAGTTCAGTTCTAGTTCAGTTCTAGTTCAGTTCTAGTTCAGTTCTAGTTCAGTTCTAGTTCAGTTCTAGTTCAGTTCTAGTTCAGTTCTAGTTCAGTTCTAGTTCAGTTCTAGTTCAGTTCTAGTTCAGTTCTAGTTCAGTTCTAGTTCAGTTCTAGTTCAGTTCTAGTTGAGTTCTAGTTCATTTCTAGTTCAGTTCTAGTTCAGTTCTAGTTCAGGTCTAGTTCAGTTCTAGTTCAGTTCTAGTTCAGTTCTAGTTCAGTTCTAGTTCAGTTCTAGTTCAGTTCTAGTTCAGTTCGAGCTCAGTTCTAGTTCAGTTCAGTTCTAGTTCAGTTCTAGTACAGCTCTAGTTAAGTTCCAGTTTAGTTCTAGTTAAGTTCTAGTTCAGTTCTAGTTCAGTTCTAGTTGAGTTCTAGTTCAGTTCTAGGTTAGTTCTAGTTCAGATCTAGTTCTACTTACTTATAGATCAGTTCAGTTCTACTTTAGTTATATATCAGTTTAGTTCTTGGAATACTTGTGATTATTCAATATTTCATGGTCCGTAGTCTAGTCTTTAGTATAGTTTATAATCTAGTCTAGTCTATAGCCTAGCAGATAGTCTACTCTATAGTCTAGTCTACGGTCTAGGGTATAGTATAGTCTAAAGTAAAGTCTTAAGTCTAGGGAATAGTCTGGTCTACAGAAAAGTCTATTATAGTCTAGTCTATGGTCCAATCTATGGTTTAGTCTATAATCTAGTCTATGGTCTAGTTTATTGTCTAGTCTGTAGTCTTGTCTATAGTCTAATTTAGTCTAAGCTGTAGTCCAGTCAATAGTCTAGTCTGTAGTCTTGTCGAAAGTCTATAATCTAGTTAGTTGTCTGGTCTATAGTCCAGTCTATAGTTCAGTCTATAGTGTAGGCTGTATTCTAGTCTAAAATCAAGTCTATGAATTGATATGTCTAATGAATTAAAATTAATTAGATACATTCACTTAATTTTATTAACGTTTACCTTTCCCCTCTTCCCACTTTGTCCCATTGGTAAGACTTCCACTAAAACCCCATTATGTTCCCTTTTTATTAGCAATTCTCTTAATGCCTGGCAACACTTTTCCCCTTTTGCTTTATTAATACTTTCATTAGTGTCGTTGTTTTATTCGTAGTGAACGCGTGTTTCAAACTTAATCGTTCGTATTAAAATGATAATTAATTAAATTTATTGTTGTGAATATATTAAATAAATTGCATAATATTATTAAGCATTTGTTAAAGTTTATAAAAGTGTAAAAATATTATTTAATAGTATTAAAAATATGAAAGAAAAATGTTTGTAAATATAAGGGAAACCGCAAAAAAATCGCATGAAATAATGAAAAAGAAAGGATAAATAAGAAAAAGCAACAATAATAAATGCCGGTAGTGTTGTTGTAGTTTTCGTTAATGTTGTTGCTTTAGAAAAGAGCAAGAGTTTTGCCAATTTAAATCGTTGTTGCTTAGTAGGTTCTCATAAAGTTTAAGGAGAGTGTTCTCATTTTAAGTTAATAAATAAGAAAGAAAGGGGAAAAGTTATTAAATTAAAAGGGGAAGTGTATAATAAAGTGTTTTAATCAAATAAAATAAGGTAAATCAATGTTTGAAAAAAAGTTAATTAATTTAATTAAAAGTAAATTATTAAAATTAATAAAATCTAATATCATTAGTAAAGCAATAAAATTAAAATTATTAAAAAATTAAATGGCAAATAAAATTTATTAAAGAAAAAAGTGTTTAAGTGTTCTATAATTCAATTAAACAAATATAAATAAATAATAAAATTCGGTTCGGTAATTATTAAGAAATATATAATCAAATTTATTAAAAAAAGTGGTTAGAAAAGAGTATAATATTGAAGCCAACTTCTAGAATTAATATAAAGTAAGTGTTTTTTTAATTACTATATTTATATTTCATTAAAAATATTTAGATTTTACTAGGTTATAACATTTTCATCTATAAATTTAAAGCATTATATTGGACCTTATTTTTGTCCCGACATAAAATTTCTTTTAAAATAAGGTATATATAGGTAGTTTGGACTGGTCCGTAGTTTGGGGTATACTCTTGTCTATAGTCTGAACTATAATGTAGACTATAGTCTGGACTATAAACTATAATCTAGTCTTTGCGTAGAATATAGTTAAGTTTATAGTGGAGACTTTCATCTATTCTGTAGGAAGAAGGGTCTAATGTGTAGTCGAGTCTAAGTGTAGTCTATAGTCTAGTCTATAATCTAGTATATAGTCTTGTCTTGAGTTTTGTCTATAATCTAATCTGAAGTCTTGTCTATAGTCTAGTCAGTACTATAGTAATATCAATAGTTTATTAAAGTCTAGTTTATAGTCTAATCTATAGTCGATGTAACAATCTAGTTTAAACTCTAGTCTAAATTCTAATCTATGGTATAGTCCTCAGTTTAGTCTAATATAGACAAGTCTTTAGTCTAATCTATTGTCTTCAGTCTATAGTCTAGTCTATACTCCAATCTATAGTTTTGTTTATAGTCTAGTCTTTAGTCGAGTCTATTGTCTAGTGTATAGTCTAACCTATAGTCTAGTCTATAGTCTAGTCTATAGCCTATAGTATAGTCTACAGTTAAGTCTATAGTTTTTTTTATAGTGTAGTCTATAGTGTAGTATATAGTGTAGTCTATAGTGTAGTCTATAGTCTAGTCTGTAGTGTAGTCTATAGTCTAGTCTGTAGTGTAGTCTATAGTCTAATCTATAGTCTAGTCTATAGTCTAGTCTATAGTCTAGTCTAGTCTAGTCTATGGCCTAGTCTATAGTCTAGTCTATAGTTTAGTCTATAGTCTAGTCTATAGTCTAGTCTATAGTCTAGTCTATAGTCTAGTCTATAGTCTGTCTATAGTCTAGTCTATAGTCTAGTCTATAGTCAAGTCTATAGTCTAGTCTATAGTCTAGTCTATAGTCTAGTCTATAGTCTAGTCTATAGTCTAGTCTATAGTCTAGTCTATAGTCTAGTCTATAGTCTAGTCTATAGTCTAGTCTATAGTCTAGTCTATAGTCTAGTCTATAGTCTAGTCTATAGTCTAGTCTATAGTCTAGTCTATAGTCTAGTCTATAGTCTAGTCTATAGTCTAGTCTATAGTCTAGTCTATAGTCTAGCGTATAGTCTAGTCTATAGTCTAGTCTATTGTCTAGTCTATAGTCTAGTCTATAGTCTACTTTATAGTCTAGTCCACAGTCTAGGGTATAATCTAGTGAATAGTCTTATCTGCAGTAAAGTCTAGCCTATAGTCTATTTCTACTCTATAGTCTAGGCTATAGTCTAGTCTATAGTCTAGTTTATAGTCTAGTCTATAATCTAGTCTATAGTCTAGTCTATGTATAGTCTGAGGACTCGATTAGTTTAAATGTCTTGTTTAAGTTCTGAGCCAAATTCTCGTCTCTAGTCTTGAGTATCATTGTCCTTCCTAATGTTATTTAATATCAATATTCCATTAGCTTACTAAGAATTACTGAATATATTTTGCGTGTTTAATGTGATAATTTCAATAAAGTTTATTTTCAATTCATAATATAAACATGTTGCTTAATGTTACTTTTGTTAATTTAATTTCTAATAAAATTTAACTTAAGCTCATTCATTGATTCTTTGTTGTCCTAACTTTTTTCCACCATTAAACTTTTTTTGCTTATAAATGTCATAAAGCAGCCAGCTGTTGTTGTTATTGTCAAAAAAGAAAATAAGTATATAATTTTCAATTTACTTATTTAAAACGTGCCTGTTATAAAAAAGGGTATAAAAGCGTAAAAATGTTATGTATGTCATATAAATAGCGAGAAAAAAGAATGACAGGCATCAGTGAGAAAAAAAATATATTATTACATTAAATATAAAATTTTAAAGAACTGTTCAAAATTAAAATGTTTATATAAATGTCAGTCTTCAAAGGATTTATAGCAGATTTAGGTTCCAGTGTGATCTTCGTTATATAACTTTAAAACTAAAGATGATAAATTTCTAAAGTTTAATAAAACTTTAAGAAATTTTTGTTAAATCTTTTATTAATTTAAATTTTTCGTTTTCATCTTCCAAACAAATTTTTGAAAACAACCCACGTAATTTTTTTGAATTTCTATAAATATTTTTTTGCCTTAATACCTTGCTACCGGTTCAGTTAACATTTGTGGTTTTTTGTATTGTAAAAATTTTTTTTGTTAAATTTTTGTTCATTCATATTCATTCATATTTCAATTTAACACTTTAACAAAAAAATATCTAAATAATGACTTCTTTTTCTAACCACAAAACAAAAAATATCAGAAAAAATAACATGTTTTATAAATCAATTGTAAAGCTACAGCCATAAATCAATTTGGTAAAGAAATAAAATATACATATTTTTGATAGGGAATTAATTAAATTATTAAATATAAAAAAAAAATTGAATATTAAATAATTAATAAGATTTTATTCATAAGTTTTTCTGTTAAAAATGAAGACAAAAGACTTCATATTGTTAACGAGCAATAGACTGAATTATTGGTCAGGTTATTGACAAGTCTTAAAACCAGATTGTAGTCCAAACTACCAACCAGATCACAGAATGGTCTATATATTAGTTGGTAGTATAGATTAGACATTATGCGATTAGACTAAAAACTAGACTATAGACTAGACTATAAACCAGACTATAGACTAGACTGTAGACTAGAATATTGATTAGACTATAGACTAGACTAAAGACTAGACTATAGGCTAGACTATAGACTAGACTATAGACTAGACTATAGACTAGACCATAGACTAGACTATAGACTAGACTAAAAACTAGACTACAGACTAGACTATAGATTAGACTATAAACTAGACTAAAGACTAACCTATAGAATAGACTATAGACTAGACTATAGACTAGACTATAGACTAGACTATAGACTAGACTATAGACTAGACTATAGACTAGACTATAGACTAGACTATAGACTAAACTATAGACTAGACTATAGACTAGACTATAGACTAGACTATAAACTAGACTATAGACTAGACTATAGACTAGACTATAGACTAGACTAGACTATAGACTAGACTATAGACTAGACTAGACTATAGACTAGACTATAGACTAGACTATAGACTAGACTATAGACTAGACTATAGACTAGACTATAGACTAGACTATAGACTAGACTATAGACTAGACCATAGACTAGACTATAGACTAGACTAAAAACTAGACTACAGACTAGACTATAGATTAGACTATAAACTAGACTAAAGACTAGCCTATAGAATAGACTATAGACTAGACTAAAGACTAAACTAAAGACTAGACTATAGACTAGACTATATACTAGACTATAGACTAGACTATAGACTAGACTATAGACTAGACTATATACTAGACTATAGACTAGACTTAGACTAAACTAAAGACTAGACTAAAGACTAGACTATAGACTAGACTATAGACTAGACTATAGACTAGACTATAGACTAGACTATAGACTAGACTATAGACTAGACTATAGACTAGACTATAGACTAGACTATAGACTAGACTATAGACTAGACTATAGACTAGACTATAGACTAGACTATAGACTAGACTATAGACTAGACTATAGACTAGACTATAGACTAGACTATAGACTAGACTATAGACTACACTATAGACTAGACTATAGACTAGACTATAGACTAGACTATAGACTAGACTATAGACTAGACTATAGACTAGACTATAGACTAGACTATAGACTAGACTATAGACTAGACTATAGACTAGACTATAGACTAGACTATAGACTAGACTATAGACTAGACTATAGACTAGACTATAGACTAGACTATAGACTAGACTATAGACTAGACTATAGATTAGACTATAGACTAGACTATAGACAAGACTATAGACTAGACTATAGACTAGACTATAGATTAGACTATAGACTAGACTCGACTATAGACAAGACTAGACAATAGTCAAGACTGTAGTCTAGACTTTAGTCTGATCAAGAATTGTCTATAGTCTTATCTGTAGTCTAGTCTATATTTTAGTCTATAGCCTAGTCTATTATATAGTCGATAGTCTAGTCTACAGTTGTCTATTCTATGATGTAGTCTATAGTTTTTAGTTAAGACTTTGATCGAACATGTATTTAGGTTTGAATGCAACTAGTTTCTTGTTTGTTTATATAAACAGATTTAAAATTTATTTCTATTTGTTTAACAAATAATGTGTTTAATCGTCTGAATAATTAAAAATTTCTATAAATAGAAAAATATTTAATTGAAAGCTATTAAACACTACAAAAAAAAGTTTTTTTTTCTTCCACAAATTATAACGAATTTTTTTAAAACCTCACAACATGTTTTATAAATTTCAATTTTATGTTCAGAGAGAAAAAAGATTACATTGATTGATGACAATACCTTAAGCTTCCATATACAAAAACAAAATTGTACTTTTTCATAGAAAAACCAAAAATAAAAACAATTAAAATAGTAAACCAAAAAAGAAAAAAATAAATAAATAATGTAATTTTCTAACAATATCATAACAGAGAAGACAAGACAAGATATTTAAAGAGGAATAGAAAAAGCGTAGCAGTAGTAGTGAAAACCAATTGATCTTGGCCACTGACAAAAGACATGTTAAGCTGTCTATCACTTATTTATATCAAACGATATTTGTGTAACAATTTGAAATATTTCCAACAAAAAAAAAAAAAATGTACAACTTACAAAAACACAACACATCTTAAAAAATAACATGACAGTTTTTAAAACACTTTTTTTTTTTGGAATTCACTATAAAGTTCAAGCAACACCCTCAAGGAAAATAATAACAGACATATATAAGGAAAAAAGGTCAAATATGTATTGTTGTGTTTTTATCTAATTAAATTCCAAAACTTTTAATATCTGGGTAATCAATATAAATTTGACAACAAATGTTTAAAGTTTTAAACACATACACACACATACTTACTTCATGTTAAACTTAAATACTAAAAAATTAATGATTTTAACTTTTTCTAGATTTAAAACAGTAGTTAATTTACGTTTTTTCTTTTTTTTTGAGTGAATGATGTTTAAATTATGTTAATTTCTTTCAATTTTTATTATCAGGCATTAATGACTGCTGGTTTTTTAAACTATTGTTTTATTTTTTTTAAACTCATGTTGGGGCATTGGCTTCATTTTTCTGCCTGCTATTGGCCATTTCGGGGTTATAAATTTTATTTGTAATTTATTATGGCATTAATAAATTGTTATCAAAACTTTAGACGCCCATTTTCAACACCTCTTTAGTAAGTAACAAGAGAGGAAAAAATTAATGATTAATAACTTGTAATGAAGTAGATTTAATTAGAGGTTGAAATGGAGTTAGACTATTGTAGAGAATCGACTAAAGATTCGTGTATGCTAACTATGTACTGCAAAAAAGATATTTGTAGCTACGGACTCGATTATTGATTTGATAACTATAGTGCTTGTAGATTCAACTTAAGTCTCTATTATAGATTTGGCTATAGATTATACTATAGATTTGACAAGAAACCAGATTATAGACTCGACTGTAGATTCAAGTATAGACTAAACATTTGAAAATATACCAGTCTATAGACACGACTGTAGACTCGACGGTAGACTCGATTGTAGACTCGACGGTAGACTCGATTGTAGACTCGACTGTAGACTCGATTGTAGACTCGACTATAGACTCGACTATATATTCGACTATACACTTGACTATAGGCTTGACTAAAAACTTGGCTATAGGCTCCACTATAGACCCAACTATAGGCTCCATTATAGACCTAACTATAGACTCGAAAATAGACTCGAAACTCGACTATAGATTCGACTATAGTTATACTTATAGACTTGACTAAAGTTTTGACTAAGGACTTCACTATAGTCCCGACTACATACTTTACTGACTTTAAACTTCACTATAGACTCTATTATATTCTCGACTATAGACTTAACTATAGTCCTGACTATAGTCCTGACTATAGACTTGAATATAGATATGACTATAGTCCTGACTATAGACTTGACTATAGTCCTGACTATAGACTTGACTATAGTCCTGACTATAGACTTGACTATATTCCTGACTATAGACTTGACTATAGTCCTGACTATAGACTTGACTATAGTCCTGACTTGCCTATAGCCCTGACTATAGACTCGACTATTGACTTCACTATAGTCCTGACTATAGACTTTACTATAGTCCTGACTATAGACTTGATTATAGTCCTGACTATAGACTTCACTATAGTCCTGACTATAGACTTTACTATAGTCCTGACTATAGACTTGACTATAGTCCTGACTATAGACTTGACTATAGTCCTGACTATAGACTTGACTACAGTCCTCATTATAGACTTGACTATTGCCCTGACTATAGACTTCACTATAGACTTGACTATAGTCCTGACTATACACTTGACTATAGTCCTGACTATAGACTTGACTATAGTCCTGACTATAGAATTGACTACAGTCCTCATTATAGACTTGACTATAGCCCTGACTATAGACTTCACTATAGACTTGACTATAGTCCAGACTATACACTTGACTATAGTCCTGACTATAGACTTCACTATAGTCCTGATTATAGACTTGACTATAGTCCTGACTATAGATTTGACTATAGTCTTGACTAAAGACTTCACTTTAGTCCTGACTATATACTTCACTACAGTTCTCATTATAGACTTGCCTATAGCCCTGACTATAGACTCGACTATAGACTTCACTATAGTCCTGATTATAGACTTCACTATTGTCCTGACTATAGATTTCATTATAGTCCTTACTATAGGCTTCACTATAGTCCTATCTATAGACTTCATCATAGTCTGGACTATAGATATCACTTGACTATAGTCCTTACTATACATTTGACTACAGTCCTGACTATAGATTTCACTATAGTCTCGACTGTAGATCTCACTAAAGTGTTCATTATAGTCCCGACTAAAGACTTAACAATAGTATTTTAGATTTAGACTTCACTGTAGTCTCCTTTATAGATTTGTCTTAGTCTCCACTATAGTCTCAACTATAGACTCGAATGGAGTCGGAACTACAGATTTGACTTTAAATAAAATTCTGGAATATAAACTGTATTTGTACTATATTAGTCCACAAACTTATTGAAGAAAGATATCTGTTCTTTAAGCATCTGTGGTTTGTTATATGTTGTTAGTTCCTTTTCCACTTTATGACATAAATATCTCTCGGGTAAAAGAAATAATTACAAAATGAAAAGATTCGTTACGAATAGAGGAACTTTTTAAATTGTTTAAAATACTTTAATGAGTTTTTGGCCGTTTGACTTGAAAGACAAATCATTAAATTTTGTAAGCGACCTGTTTATTTGTTTATACATAAAATACTTTTTCCATACAATTACATTTTTTTGTATTAAAATACTTGTTCTTTTTTTTTAAACAATACAAAAAATCAATATTCATTATTGTTTTAAGGCAAAAACATTGCTATTTCTTGTTTTAATTTCGCCGGCAAGGTCACAGTTTTAAAGACAAATAATGTCAAAATATTGTCACCTTAAGTGACTTGAAAATCTATACAAACAAACACATACACACAAACACACGTACACATGTTTCTTAAGGTTTTTTAATTCATTCATATATAACTTATGAAAATAGGAGAGAGAGAGTGAGAGAAAAAAAATAGTAAGAGACAAAAGTAACTGATTCTTTCATTGATCTTAAACTACTTATATAGTTTTGTTAAGGTTGTTATAATGTTTTCTTCTTTTTCTTCTTCTATCAATAAACACCAGCCTATTTAGTATTATATCTGTTTAGGTAAACGACCCTGAATTTAAAGACAATTTCCCACGACAATTGTTGTTAAATGTTTTATTTTTTCTTTTTTTTATAAAACAATATACAAAATTTTAAACCATTATTTGCAAAATATTTGTATGACTATTTTTTTCACTTGTTTTTATTTATTTTGTTAAATGTAATGCGGTTAGCTTTGTTTAATCTTCAAAGGACGATTTTATACGATGCGGGCAGAAATCCTTGAAGTTATTGTTTGTTAAGGTAATTAACATTTGTTTTGAAAGATTTGTAAATCTTAGGTTTTTTAAGAGATTGTGGCGTTAACGTTTCCTGGTAAAGAAAAAATATAAAAATATTTAAGCATAAAAAAGCTATTGGCTTTAAGGAATTGAAAAATATCCAAAACTTTCCTCTTTAAAGTAGAGATCACTAGTGAAACATGGACTTTGCTGGGGAACTCTAACTTCGTTCAAAACTTATATAAACATCAGATCTTGTAAGTCATTTCATTGTAATATCCTTTCTAAGAGATGCTTCGATTTGAGATAATGATGAACGACTGATTGTGGAAGAGATTGATTAGGAACGATCAGTAAACAGTAAAAGTGCTGTTAATCTACTGATTAATAGAGAGCTTCCATCGTACTAATCAGATGATCTTACTTCGTCTACTAAATGAATAATAGTAAAGATTTGGATTGCACTTAGACGTCATCGATTGAAAAATTTACTATTTAAAAGATATCTTGACGGATCTAACGAATCTAAACGATCTAAATGAAAAGATTAAGAAGAAATCTTGTTTTGAGAGAGAGAGAGATACAGTCATTAAAGATCAACTGTACCCTTCGCTGAATATTATTGCGATTGAATCTTCTATAAAGAGAAAATGCAGGAGACTTCAACTGCGACAACTTCAGATCAACAGTTTAACGATCAGTAATATTGAAAAATATCAATAGAGTATTCTACACTGAAATGACACCTTCTGGCCACCTATTCATCGATCAGTAACCTTCACAACTGACACCGATCGCTACTGAAATGAACAAAGATGAAATGAAAGATTAAATATTCTATTAAGAAAACATTGGATAACTTCTCTATTACTAAACTACACTTTATCAGTTGAACGGACAAATATTACTCCATAGATCGATCACTAGATTGAATCTTTAATAAATAGTGATTATCACTAATTAAGTGTTCATCGATCAGTAGTACTAACAAATATCGATCGATTGGTGGACTACAGTATAACTAGAGATTGCAAATAGAATCCTGATGGAGCTATCGAAAAGCGATAATGATCAAATAGAAGATTTTGTGCGAAATCTTTGCTCTCACCACCGATCGCAGTTGAGCAGTTTTAAGAAATGCGAGAAGAGTTCCTCACAAAGCAGATATTTGGTGGTACGTCAGGAAAAGCGACTTCTATTCAGATATTTATTAAGAATTTACTATCGATATCTGCTGACCTATTATTGGAAACACAAGAAGATTTCCTCCTAGTGTTTTATAAAAGTTATCGAATAATATCGTTATCTGCTGACAAAGATATTTCCTTGTAAGCGTTCTATAGGCGTCTAAGATCAATATAATGTTTTTGCGGATCGTCTTCTAAAACGAAAATTTTAGAATCTTTAGGAGACAGAGAACAATCTTATGGTTTTATGAAAACTTGGAGTGATCGTCTATTAATTGAAATCACAAGAAATTAAGAGACAGAGAACAATATAATGGTCTTATGGAGACTAGGAGTGATCGTCTATTAAGAGAGATCACAAGAAATTGCAACTGCGAGGTAGATCTTCTAAGAGACTAAATATGCAAGATGTGGACATCCTCAATGACCAACTTCTAGATTAAATATTCTGTAAAGAAAGAGAACGTTTTTTTATTGACTCCAAAGAAGACAGAGAGCAATTGAATGGTTTTATGGAAACACGAAATTATAGTCTTTTAGATCAAACATTTTTGAATCTATAGGAGAGAGAACAATCTAATGGTTTTATGAAAACTTGGAATGATTGTTTTCTAGATCAAACATTTTAGAATCTATGGAAACTTGGAATGATCGTCAAATAGATTTAATATACTATTAGGAAAGATCACAAGAAATTGGAACTCCAAGAAGCTCTGCAGAGAGATAGACATGAAAACTCTTGTATACCGAAATCTGCTGAACAATTACTAAAACAACAAGGACAGTTTCTCTTATATAAACTGCAGAGAGATCACAAGAAATTAGAAGTGCAAGGTAGATTCTCTGAGAGACTAAATCTACAAGATCTGCAGGAGATTGAATTGATAAGATTGCAATGCCTTATGTAATGGTTTTGTGAAAATCCCTTTTTTCTCTAGATCAGAGGAATCATGAGCAGACCCGACGACTATAAGTTTCCCACATTTTTCTTGTTTCCAATGTCAAATGTGTTAACTCTGTGCTTAAACTTTGCTCTAGCGCTTTATGTACAATTGTTATTTAATTTTCTATATTTATAGATATATTCTACATTTTTTCTCTTCATAATTAAACTAAAAACACAATTTTCTACTCAATTTTCTTAACAATAACAATCTTCGGATCATTAACACTTTTACAACACATTGTTTCTCTCTAGATCGATATTATTTTATCAGTTTATATTTATATATTTTTAAGGTTTTGTTTTATATATATTCCGACAACTAACATATTTTAGAGATCGTTTATCGCATGACTTTGCATATTTATAGAATTAGCCTTTTTTCTCTTACTTTCCAAAACATCTTCAAGTTGAAAAATCTTGCTTATTAGTTGCTTTAAATAAAACCTTTTTTCTTTTTTTTCGTTCATAGCAAGTACAAGTAAAAGATAAAGAAAAAATTTAAAGAAAACGAAATGTAAAATAATAATCATTATCATTTTCTAAGGTGTCATCATCAACACTTTGCTTGCTGTCCATGTATACCAACGTCTATCTAACTGGTTGTCTGTCTGTCTGTCCGTCTGTTAGAATGTTATAGATTTTTATGGGTTTTGATGAGAACCTAATGGGAAAAAATCTTTTTAAACAAAAACTAAAATCCGATTGCCTCTCTACAACAAACAGCCACAGTATCAACTAAAAAGTCTTTTGTTTAACTGTTGGTTTCTGTTTGAGCGGCTTTTCAGTGTTGTATTTTGTTTCTTTAAGACGATCAAAGTTAAAATGCCGCCGCTTTGTGGTATGTGTGTTTTTAAGACGTTATCGAGATGCTGTTGATTTGTGCAACAAATGATTTGATGATGATTTTCAAATTATCAAATAAATGATCTATAATTTGATCAAAAATAGTGATTTCTAGTTTTTTTTTCCTCATCATCTTCTTCTTTCACCAAAAAAGGGGACAAACAAGTGTTTGTTTCTTTTTTCAGGTTCTATTTCTTCCCCAACTATTTCAAAAGGTGTTTTAATTAATTAAAGTTAGTTTTGTGTGTTTTCGCTTTTTTTATTTTCTAATTTTATTAGTTAGTTAACTTACCGCCTAATATGCCATGTATACTATAATCTTTACGTCCATCATCACTGCTGCGATCGTTACCCCTTAACAAGCGACTTATCGATGATGTTGAGGGCGGATCTGTAAAACCTTCCTGTGAATATTTTTGTGAGGGAAAAAAAGAAAACAAGATATTTAAACACTTATTAGCATATTAATAGTTATTAATAGATTAGAGTTTTTTTGTTGGTGTATCCACATCAAAAATTAATTTAAATTTACATAAATACTTAAATTATGAAATTGGATGATTGGACTGCTTACTGAGACAATTATAAGAAATGATAACTTCTTTTGCGTAAGATCAAAGTGAGACAGAATTCATTCCCATAATTCTCATTTATTTTGTAAAAACATTTTTAAATACAAAAAAAACTTAAGGAAATATCAATTACACTTACCGCTGGCTCTAGTATGAACTATTATATTGGCCATAGTTTCGGCTACATAGTATGGAATAAACGTTGGAATATATTCATGGCCATAGTCCGGAATATAGTCTGAACTATTTTTAAGTCTGTAGCCTGGACTATATTCTAGTCTATAGTTAGGAATAGTTCAGTTCTAGTTAAGTTCTAGTTCAGTTCTAGTTCAGTTCTAGTTCTAGTTCTAGTTTAGTTCTAGTTCAGTTCAAGTTCAGTTCTAGTTCGGTTCTAGTTCAGTTCTAGTTCAGTTCTAGTTTAGTTCTAGTTCAGTTCTAGTTCAGTTCTAGTTCAGTTCTAGTTCAGTTCTAGTTCAGTTCTAGTTCAGTTCTAGTTCAGTTCTAGTTCAGTTCTAGTTCAGTTCTAGTTCAGTTCTAGTTCAGTTCTAGTTCAGTTCTAGTTCAGTTCTAGTTCAGTTCTAGTTCAGTTCTAGTTCAGTTCTAGTTCAGTTCTAGTTCAGTTCTAGTTCAGTTCTAGTTCAGTTCTAGTTCAGTTCTAGTTCAGTTCTAGTTCAGTTCTAGTTTAGTTCTAGTTTAGTTCTAGTTTAGTTCTAGTTCAGTTCTAGTTCAGTTCTGTTTTAATTCAATTCTAGTTCAGTTCTAGTTTAGTTCTAGTTCAGTTATAGTTAAGTTCTAGTTCAGTTCTAATTCAGTTCTAGTTCTGTTCTAGTTCAGTTCTAGTTCAGTTCTAGTTAAGTTCTAGTTCAGTTTTAGTTCAGTTTTAGTTCAGTTCTAGTTCAGTTCTAGTTCAGTTCTAGTTCAGTTCTAGTTCAGTTCTAGTTCAGTTCTAGTTCAGTTCTAGTTCAGTTGTAGTTCAGTTGTAGTTCAGTTCTAGTTCAGTTCTAGTTCAGTTCTAATTCAGTTCTAGATCTGTTCTAGTTCAGTTCTAGTTCAGTTCTAGTTCAGTTCTAATTCAGTTGTAGTTCAGTTCTATTTCAGTTCTAGTTCAGTTCTAGTTCAGTTCAAGTTCAGTTCTATTTCTGTTCTAGTTCAGTTCTAGTTTTGTTCTGGTTCTGTTCTAGTTCTGTATTAGTTCAATTCTAGTTCTTTTCTAGTACTGTTCTAGTTCTGTTCTAGTTGTGTTCTAGTTCTGTTCTAATTCTGTTCTAGTTGTGTTCTAGTTCTGTTCTAGTTCTGTTCTAGTTCTGTTCTAGTTCTGTTCTAGTTCTGTTCTAGTTCTGTTCTAGTTCTGTTCTAGTTCTGTTCTAGTTCTGTTCTAGTTCTGTTCTAGTTCTGTTCTAGTTCTGTTCTAGTTCTGTTCTAGTTCTGTTCTAGTTCTGTTCTAGTTCTGTTCTAGTTCTGTTCTAGTTCTGTTCTAGTTCTGTTCTAGTTCTGTTCTAGTTCTGTTCTAGTTCTGTTCTAGTTCTGTTCTAGTTCTAGTTCTGTTCTAGTTCTGTTCTAGTTCTGTTCTAGTTCTGTTCTAGTTCTGTTCTAGTTCTGTTCTAGTTCTGTTCTAGTTCTGTTCTAGTTCTGTTCTAGTTCTGTTCTAGTTCTGTTCTGTATGCAGTGAAGTAAAGTTTCGTATATAATCAAACTTTCCTCATCAATTCTAAAACCTTCAATTGCAATATAAAAGGAAATTTGGGTGATTCGTTTGAATTATAGTCAAATTATATGATTTATTAGATTTTTTCAATTATCAATCTAACAAATTCCTTATAATTTTTGAAAAAATTCAAACAAAGAAAATAATAGTATAACACAAAATAACAAAGAAATCTATTAACCAGTTAACAAACATAACCCTTTCCCTCTGTCTCGTCGAAAACATACTGTGCAAGTGTCATTTCAACTGTCAACTAATTAATTAAATTTCAATTGAATTTGTTAAACATTTTTCCATTAACTCTTTAGAATGTACTAGTAAACATTAGATTCCTTTATATCTACTTTAAATCAAAAAAAGAAACAATTTAAATAAAGAATAATAATAGAAAAAAAGTAAGAAAAAAAAGAACAAACCCAAAGACTTGTCAAAAAACAAGATAAGCTGTCACCTAACTGGAATATGTGGCTGAGAGTACAAGACCACCAGATTTTCTGAAAAAGGTATACACTCCAACAACAGCAACAATGATAAATAAACCACTACTGTATGTTAAAGAACAAAATAAAATAGAAAGAAATATAACAGATTTTATACAGATTTAATAGGCAACTCCTCTGACCAGTTTGTTTGGTCATAAATCTGAGCAATGGTTGGTTTTAAATCCAAATCAACATTACATTTTTCTCTGACTCTCTTTGTAAATGTACGTACATTATGACATATTCAATAAAGAAAAAAAAAACAATTTCCAGTTAAATCATAACCCCCACCCCGTTGTAATTCCTTGAACATTTTTTTTCTTCTTCTCTGACATGGACAAAATGTCAGTTTATTTTTCTCGACAACATGATTCGAATGTTTGCCTATGAGTATGAGAGGTTTTTTCGTCTTTTCATTGAAATGGCCAAAAGGCTTTATAGTATTAACAAGATCCACAACAAATAACACAAATCGTTTTTAGTTCAATGTGTGGTGCGACTGACTGTTTGTTACCTAAAGTATAAAAGATTTGAATTGTTGTTTGGAGTTGCACTTGGTGCGATTTTCCCCATGGTAGACTCAAGCGCACACGCCACTCAAATGAGTCAACTCAGTGTACAACTGTGTTTGTAAGTTATTAAATTGAATTACAGCAAACTAAACTGTCAAAGCTATTTGCTTTATACTTGAAATACCTAAGTTGTAAGACTCTTAGGAGATATTTAGGAATAAGATCTTGTAATTTTTCTAAAACGGTGCAAGAGGCATTTATGCAAGTCTCTAATCTATTAGTTAGATCATTAGAACTAAGTGATCTTTTACAAACCTCTGAGTTCAATACTCACAAGAGAGAGATCGGTTCAACTTTGTTAAATTTAGAACTTTGAACTAAAATGGTTGAACTACTAAGCACAAGTCCCATCTATCTTCTGTGGTATAAGACAAACCTCCCCTCGTTATCAAAATTGTCAGAACTATGGAAATTATTAAAAAAGAATTTTTTTTTTCTGATATAAGAAATCAGACTAAATTTTCAAACAAAAGATAGAAATGGACTCAGCTGAGATCGCTATAAATCTCAAGACAATTCTGAGTTGGAAAATTTCATCTTGAGAACTTTAACAGAGCGATCCTCATGAAACATATTTGCATACTTTTAATGACAGTCATCATTGCATGCCTATTACTCTATGATAATTTCGATACTAAAAACGTGCTCTTCTACAACATTTCCATAAGAATCATGAAATTATATTATATATTTGCTTTCTTTGCAATTTTGTCTTTAAATCTCATTTATCAAGATTTTCAGCGCTGCATCTAAATGCATAAATAACATGACATTTTTGCATTACGAAAAGGAAAAGTAAAAAAATAATAAAAATGTCTTGTAAGAAAATTTGATGGGTGTTGTATTTGCTTAGACATGTAGACACCTGTATGATTGACAATGAAAATTATTTGTAATGTCTGACAAAGTAAAGTTTTCGTAATTGTAATTATTTTTATTGTATTTGCAATTAGTTTATGGCAAAATATTAAGCTAAAGGAACTCAGGAAGAAAATTAGAAGAGAAGTTAAACAGAACTAGAACTGAACTAGAACAGAACTAGAACAGAACTAGAACAGAACTAGAACAGAATTAAAACAGAACTTGAACAGAATTAGAACAGAACTAGAACAGAACTAGAACAGAACTAGAACAGAACTAGAACAGAACTAGAACAGAACTAGAACAGAACTAGAACAGAACT
>NC_060954.1:6311636-6325959 GCF_022045245.1 Lucilia cuprina
ACTAGAACTGAACTAGAACTGAACTAGAACTGAACTAGAACTGAACTAGAACTGAACTAGAACTGAACTAGAACTGAACTAGAACTGAAATAGAACTGAAGTAGAACTTAACTAAAACAGAACAAGATCAGAACTAGAACGAAACTAGAACAAAACTAGAACAGAACTGGAATTACACTTGAACAAAACTACTCGCAATCTAAAATTGTATCCATTAAGAAATATAAAATAAAAACATCTGTTTTGGTCTGACTACCTATTTCCCAAATGCAGCGTCTACAAATTTTCTATCTTTAGTATCATAGAGACATGAGGACGCCTTTAATGTATTAAAAAAGCTTATATCTTATAAATCGCTAGAAAAACGTTAATCTACAAAAGGCCTTAAGCTACAATGTTTGCTAAATTTTATTTGATTTATTTTCTATAGACAACGAAGTAAAGCAAAAGTTTAAGCAATTAAGGCGTTTACGAGGCGTTTTAAATCACGAACTCTAAAATTACATATACAAAATAATAAAGATTTGGTAAACTAAATGATCTAAGTACTTCTAACAACAATTGATTGGAAAATTTCTTTATAAATATTTGAAAAAAAAACACACGCGCGACAAAGCAGCTGTTGCAACAGCAGACTTTCAAGTTATGAAATAATTAGCAGAGTAAATTTAAATAAAAAGAGCAATTCAATTAAGATTTTAGGAGAATAAAGAAATTAGATCATGGGCAATTGATCTTGTATTGTTTAAGATAAGCAGCAAACAGATTTGCATTGCCAAGTAAATGCAAATTGTATTATGTTTAATGAATTATATAATCCAGGATTAAATGTATATATGGAATATGCTGCAATATGTTTGTAGTATGCTGTATTGGCTTAAAACCAAAACATAACATTTGAACACCCTTAAACACAAGTGATCATAGATCAAGCCAACAGCCAGCCAAACTATGAAAGCGGACGACAGGAGGGTATCTCGCTCGTCCATCGGGGCGACTTATCTTGAATGGATAACAATGTTGTTTAAAAGAACATAACATATATCTAAAGCAACTCATATTCTAATTTAGCGTGAAGCGCACCTGGAGGCTGTTAAAGCCTACTCAATGTAACAATAATAATAACAACAACAATATTTAAAAAAAAGAAAACACAAAAAAACAAACAAAAAAAACAACAAAAGATAGGGCGTACCAAATATCAGTGAATAAATATTTGATGATGATTAATAAAGTTGGCCACAACAACGGAAAAAAAGTAAAATGAAATATATAGAAAAAATTATTCAACCATGATCACGGCATACCCTAATAAACGGGATCATACATATGAATACACATGTATGTGTGTATATGTTCGCGAAATTTATTGATCGCTACGATGATAATAAAGCGATGACCATATAGATAAACCCGATACACGTACAAATGAGTGATGAAACATTATGATGATCAATCGATCAATACAACATATGTACATATGTATGTATTTGGCCATGTTTATAAACTACATACCTATAAATCTGCAGATATTGTTTAATGGCTCGAAATAGGGTTTCTTTAACTCCTTATAAATAAATCTAAACATACGTTAAGATATCATAACACTATCGGCATATTAAAGTGTAACTAATTGCGGCTTTCAAGTAAAAGTAATGTTTGAAACAATAAAAACTAAAACGGCAAAATAAAAATGTTAAAAAGAAGAAAAAAAAAACGTCATTGGTGAATTTGAAAGAAACAGCAACATCCAGAAATAAATCAGAAACATGAATAGAGGAAAGATTCTTTGAGAAGAATAAAGCAAGCTTAAAAATTAATGATCATATATGTAATGAAAATGATCGGAATTGGTGGAGGGTGATGGTAATTTCGTCGATGATATGTGGCTTTGTAATGCTAAGTTGTTTTATGGGGAATAGTTTTACATATTGCTATCCTAGAAATGATTTCCGATATATAATAAAATTGTAAATATCGCTATCATGGAAGGTCTTGGGACATGAATAACTGATTATTTTCTGTGATCATTAATGGATTTTAAAAGAACTTTTTTATGCTCTGCAGTATAAACAATGTTATCGGTGCAATGACTTCACTAATAACTACAGGATGCTGTTGAGGGTAGCTGAGAATCCTTTCATTATTTGGTAATCGAAGATTAACTCTTAATGTATTATAATAACAATAAAAGACAACACACATCGCCTACATAATGCGCTTGAAGATATTGTTATATAAATGAGAATTCTCGCCTTGTTTGGGAGTCGAAAGCTATTTGTAGATCTCTAATCTAAATTCTCTAGAATAACTGAAATAGAACTGAACTAGAATTGAACTAGTATTGAAGTAGAATTGAACTAAAACTGAACTAGAACTGAACTAGAACTGAACTGGAACTGAACTAGAACTGAACTAGAACTGAACTAGAACTGAACTAGAACTGAACTAGAACTGAACTAGAACTGAACTAGAACTGAACTAGAACTGAACTAGAACTGAACTAGAACTGAACTAGAACTGAACTAGAACTGAACTAGAACTGAACTAGAACTGAACTAGAATTGAACTAGAACTGAACTAGAACGGAACTAGAACTGAACTAGAACTGATCATAATGTGTTAATACTCTACTACCAAATGTATAAAATCGATTTAACCACTTTTTATTGTCACCTCATTCATGACGCTTCTCCAAGTAGATTTCTATCACGTTACTTATCGAAATTGTTAATCTGTGATCATAATCTAAAGTTCAAGTCTGTGTGAAATTGAGGGCCTCAATATTATCGATCATATACTTCTTTTTCCGTAATTTGGGTCCATGTATCTTTTTGAAGTCCTTTAGCTCCTTATTATTCAACACTGTCGCGACGTTTCCTTTCGAAGTTCAACATCAAAAAGGCAGAATTCAACCAAATCTACGAGAATCTCTGATCACATTGTATTAATACTCTAGACTCAAACGTATGAAATCGCTTCCACCACTTTTTATTGTCACTGCAATCATGACGCTCCTTAAGCCCTGTAAGAATTCTGGAGATTCTTTTCATTGTAAATAAATCAGGATTTGATGATTCTAAAACGAACATTTGGCAGCATAGTCAATTACGTTACTTTCCCAAGCTTATCAAAAGAATCGCATCGATGTTGATAAGTCCACTAACATCCATATGATCAAAAATGTATCTGCAGCTTTTACAGATGAAAATCTTTCCATTCCGGTAAGGTTTTCTAAGAGAAGTTCTTAACAGTGATCACTTGATCGAGAAAACCTATTTCTTGATCAAGTGTAGATGAGAACCTATTTCTTCCGTAAAGGTTGGCAATTGCTATTTAGATTCAGGGAATTCCAATAGAAGATCTAAAGCCTTCAGTTATCCAGATAAGTTTTTAACAGTGGTCACTTGATCGAGAAACGTATTTGCTCGTTTTAAAGACGAGAACCTATTCCTTTTGGAGAGGTTGAAAATTGTCATTGGATTTGATTAAGGGAATTCCAATGAAAGATGTAAAGCCTTCAGCCTTTTTGATTTGACTCCAGAGAAGACAATAACCTTACCAGCTCTAGTTTTGTTCAATAACCAATGACTCCAGGCAACTTTTTACTACAGAAGTACTACATTTCAATGGCTAAAGTTTGCTACATTTTGTCAATTTAAACTGAGAAGCTTAGGTGAAGTTCCCCGATTCTAATAGTAAACTAAAAATGATATTTTTCGGTCTTTCAAATAAACTGTAACGGAAAATCCAACCTACGAAACTACTTCTTACCTACACCCACAGCGTCAACTGGTCTGGGCCTTAAAGACAAAAATAAAACAAAAACTTTAAGAAATTCAAAAATAAAGAATCATGGATGTAGGTTTTAAGGCAACAGCACACACACACTTGCACATAAACTAAAACCTATAAAATATAATAAGAAAAAAACACAAAATCAATGCAAAAGTTACGCTAATTTAAAATAAACAAAAAACAAACTTAAAGGCGGCAACAATCTGCTCTGCAAATGTGACACATAAAAGGATAACATTTTCATTCATGAATCAATGCCGCACAAAAACATGAATGAACAAATGAAACTCTACTCTACCATTAACTATGGCCTAAAGGTTTCAAGGTGTCAACAACAATAAACATTTGCAACATGCCATGCAACATGCAAACAAATAATCTATAGACAAACAACGAAGCCGAGCCGACTTGCAAATATATATATATATATATATATATATATATATATATGATTAAAACTATAATGTATGAAAATGTATAGAAATGTGCGTGCCAAGGCGGAAGTTAGAGTTGGACTGTGAAATGCAATTTGTTTGCACCTTGCCGCCTAACTTAAATCAATTTCTTAACGGTTTGGGTGGCATTAATTCTTTTAGACTTTGTGTCATCTAAGAGAGAATAGAAAAAACACCTTCTCTTAAACATTTTAATGTCATTTTAGCTCTGCAACACTATATACTATATATTTATTTGACCTTAAACTATAAACAAACTCTATGGGGGGGTTCTGCATTTCTTTGTCTATACAATTTCATTCATTTATTCATTTTGTTTCTTTTTTTGTATCTTCCACAAAACGGAAGTTATAGTTATCCAACAGACACGTGACTTTTTGGAATTCCTTTGACTAAAAACTCTAAAGGTTAATATGTGGTTTTTGCCACTGTTTTCTTTATTTTCATTTTTATAGTTTTGCTTCTTCTTTTTTTGTTAAATACTTTTAAATTATTCCTTTCATTGTCCTCAAAAAACATAAAACATCTTTTACATTACAACTTACCTTTATAAGTTTCTCGCGTATTTCCCAACTGAATAAACCCGGATTAGCTTTACACATTTCCTTAATGCGACTCTCTATTTCGGGTGAGGTTACTTTGGGTTTTGAGCCGCCTATAACACCCGGTCTTATGGAGCCCGTTTCTTGATAACGATTTAATATTTTCGAAACACAACCATGTGATACCCGCAGTTGACGGGATATAACACAGGGTCGTACACCACTAGCGGCCATTTCTACGATTTTTAAACGTATATGATTGGGTAGCGGTCTACCGTTGATAAAGACACCGCCTAGTTGATTAACACGACCCTGACCTATATTTTAAAAGAAAAGAAATAAAAAATTAAATTATAATTGTCTTCTTTGAAGTCCCGCTTTTATTAGAGATAAAGCGATAATTTATGAGGAACCCTGACATTATAAAATTAGATTTAGAAAATAGAGACTTTAAAAGCTGTTTCTCTTTGCAAAACGGAATTAGCGTTTGAACTTCTTTGTGATAAGATTTACGAGGATTTTTAATAGGAATTATCACGACAACATAGTATCAACAATAACTTTCGCTTTAAGAGATGAAATCGCATTCATTGACACTTTGAAATGCCGATGTAAATAGTTTAAGAGGTCTTGACTTATATCTGCTACTATTGCGACATCATTTCAACATTTAAAACTAGAACTAATCGATTGTAGAGTCAAAACTGTAAAGCTATAGAAAACACTGATATTTCAAGATGATCATGATCTCAATCTTAATCACATTTCAAGCGACGTATGAATAAAGACGAGAAAACCTTTAAAATATATTCAAATTGTGTTAACACTATGTCCTTGCAACAGCTGACATCGATAGATTATTATCCTTTATACACAATTCTAACAATTATTTTGAGCATCCGATCTTTTTCTGTCGTCGTCGATGATCTCATGTCTTTTCAACTTGAGTTGGGGTTTCGATTTGAAAGATCAACAAATTGTTGTGATCACGTCGGAGAGAGTATCAAAGTTTTCGAAGAGTTTCGGAGAGAAAAGGGTTAAACTGTTTGTAAAAGATACAGAGTGACAGCGATACCTATGAATTAGCGCATAATATATTATAAGGAAACACTATTTATCATGCCTAAAGATCTTTGATCTAACTTGATTTTCGTTTTCTCAAGATCTTCTCTCAGGATCGATAAAAAGATCTTGAAAAGCACATCATAAATACGATCAATGATACCGAATCTTATAAAGATATAGAAAATGTATTAAAATAATTAGTTTATAATATTCTCCTCTGTCATCTTTAAGTGATCATATTTTGTGTATTGCCATTAAAGATCAGTTTAGCGATCATGGTTTGTCATTTAAGATCAGTTTATCGAAGGTGTATTGAAAGTGATCGACATAGTTTTCCATTCGGATGATTTAAAGATAAAGGAATAAGAGTTTTGTATTTGACACGATCAATGAAATTCGCAATGAAGGTGGCATGATAATGAGACCTATAGAACGATAATAGTACTCCAATAAAGGTTGCATGTTTCATGGAACTCCTAAAGGAATTGAAACAAACTCGAGACGGAATCAAAACAGAGATCATTGGACTCTATTAAATGAGAATTGCAAGGAAGTCGTTCAAGTATCATGAAATTTGGGAAAAGTTTAAGCACAATGTTAGGAAATGCTGCCACAATGGACGTGGAAAACTGGAAACAAAATTAAAATGCTAATAGCAAGGTGAAAGATGTGTGATGTAAATTGTGGTGGTGATTCCTGTGATTCCTCATTTAGATTAAAAATAGGACTATAGAGCACAACAGAAGTATGAATTAACTAGCATCTTGATACATTGGAAGACCCTACATGACGGACATCATGACCCAATGAATCTTCTGATATGAAGAAAGCATTTTCTTAGCTGAGTCAATAAAGAAAAGTTCCTCAAATCCCAACAATATCCACTTTGTATCTGCCAAGCCGGAAATGCGAACCACTTAGATCAACGTTGTCATAAGTGATGTTCAAGTATCCTCTTCCTACATATTTCTCAAGCCTTTCAAATACCGCAGAGACGGAGGTAGATATCAAAGAAATCTCTACTACTTTTAGACGCGCAACAACTTTCGAAAAAAGAACATCTTTCCGAATTGTCTCTATGTTCTTTTTTCGAGCGTGACAAAAGTGCGGAATGCCTCCACTGAACTCTATAAGTGTTCTGAAAGGAAGAGACAGTCCTTTTGCTTGCCAGAATATGACAACTATTGAGATCCTTCACTTTCTAGCCACAACAGACTAGAGAAATCGGTGGCACCTCTAGATCCCAGGATTTCAGTAACACCAAGAAAATGACATGCGCCATGGAGCACTACAGGAGAGAAGACAAAAGCTAACAGGATATAAGAAATGTTCTTAAAGTGCACTACCTTGCTCGAAAATAGAACAAAGAGGCTAATATGTCACTATGTTCTATTTTCGAGAGTGGCCAAAGTTCTGAGTGAAGTCACTGACCACAATATATGCGCTCAAAGGAAGAGGCAATCTCTTAGCATGTCAGAATATAACAACTGTTGATATCCCTAAGTTTCTAGCTACAACAGGCTAGAGATATTGGTAACACCTCTAGATCCCAGGATTTCAGTAACACCAAGAAGATGAGTGCTTCATCAAGCTGACATGCGCCATGGAGCATTGCAGGATATATGACAGAAGCTAAAAGGTTATAAGAAATGTTCTTAAAGCTACCTCAACGCTTGGCGTGACAAGTGGCGAGTGCCAACACTGGACTCTATAAATGCCCTGAAAGGAAGAGGCAGCCCCTCTAGAACACTGGATTTCAATGACACCAAGCAGATGAGCGCTTCATCAAGGTAACATGCGTCAAGGATCATTACAGGAGAAAAGACAGAATCTAACAGGATATAACATATGTTCGAACTACCATGCTCAAAAATATAACATAGTGACATTTAGCCATTACGTTACATTTTCAATCGTGATAAAAGTGCCGAATGCAGTCACTGAACTCTATAAATGCCCTGAAAGGAAGCGACAGTCCTTTAGCATGTCAGAATATAAGAACTGTTCAGATCCTTTAGTTTCTAGCCACAATAGACTAGAGATATTGGTAGCACCTCTAGAATACAGGATTTCAATAACACCAAGCAGATGAGCGCTTCACAAAGTTGGCATGCGCCATGTTCTACATATTCCCATGATTCCTTTGGACCAGATCGTTTGCTTTAAATCCCATTTAGTCACTTACCTTGAAAGGGATAACCCGCAAATAGGGGCCGCATATTCAAAGAATTCGCACTAGACATATCCATTTTGCTAGGAACTTTTGTTGTTTGTTTGTTACTCTTACAAAAAAAAAGAAACTTTTTGAAATCCTTTAACTTATTTTTTTAAACATAAAATTAGCCTTTACAAAAAAAAAAGGATTTTTTTAAAGAAAATTGCACTTATTCCATAAATTTAAAAGGAATTTGTTACTTGTTTTAAACGATTTTTATTAAATTGATAAATTTAATTTTGTTTAAACACTGAACACTACATCAAGAGCTTTTTGCAATCATATACCGACGGTAGTTATTTGAAAAGCTTTTAAGGCTTTTTCTAGATTTTTCTTAACTTAAGCTTGTTTTGGGCAAAATAATTTTTCCTAATTCTAGTAATTATATTTTGTTAATATAACGTTAGGTTTTTTTCTGTTTGTTTCTATTGGGGGCTAACGTTGTCTTTTTTTGTTAAAACGCGTTATTTTTCTTTAATTCAATCAAACAGCACGACACTTGGCCAACAACTAAAGAGCGCGCGAGCATAAATTAATAAAGCCGCAACAAGATCACAAAAACCACTAAAACTGGTTCCTCTATAAACGTTGTGAATCAAACGCGAAACAGACAAATAAAATTATTAAAATAACAACAAATGCGCCAGACTACCCGCTGTGATAATAGAGCGCGAGTTCTCTCTAACTCTCCCTTTGTGAATATAACTGAAGAAAAAGGGGCGTAATTTTTTTGATATTGAACGTGAATTAAATAAATTCAAACCCGTTTAAACGTTTTTTTTTTTAATTCACGATTATAATGTGTTGGCAACACACATACATGCATACATATACACATACATTTGGTGGTTGTTAAACAATGGCAACGATCAAAGCTTGCACTCTCTTTGGAGTTGGGTAATGCATTAAAAGAAGAGTTGAGCTATAGTTATAACTGTAGATATCCTCTCTTTTCTGCTTTAAACACTACATGAATGCATTTGAATTTAGTGAATGCGTGTGTGTGTGTGTGTGTGTGTGTGAGTTTAATTTACTCACGTTTTCCTGTAGTATTCATGAGTTTGTTTTGTTGCTGTATGGATCATGAACTGATAATCTGATTGGCTATTGATAAAAGGGTGTTTTTCAATTGCTTTTTATTCTATTTCCTAAATCTATTTCCTTATTCTCTTAGTTTAAACACCACCTTATGCCGTACCCAAGGAACTAACTACCACCTTTAAAGTACAAATTTTCTATTAATGATCTAGCAAAAAATCCAACAAAAAGGCAAAACTCCAAATTATTTTGGCCGTTTAACATACAAAAGCCAAAGCAGCTGTCAGGAACTGTGCAGAAGCTGCTGTCTATTTCCCTTTTAGAAAACTCAAATCAATGGCTGCCATACTTTTTATTTTTTTTTTCTTTGTGCATTTGACATTTCATTGTTGTGCTGTTTTATGCGAATGCATGACATTTATATCGTTTGCAACCAATTAAACCGTGAAGGCTGGCTGCCGTTTATAGTTCGTTTTTCATATATTTTTTTTTTTGTCATCATGTCCTGCTTTAACTGGGTCTTTTGTGTGAAAAATAATAATAATGGATTTTTGCTCTTTTTTTTCTTAAATAAATTTTATAGTGCGTGGAGTTTTTGCACCCACGGTAGTAGATTTATTTTTATTCATTAATGATTTTGTTGTGAAAATGTTGTTTTGGAGAAGAAAAATGTATTTGTTTGAACAAAGGATGTAAAAGGATCAAATCTTCAATGGTTCAATGGCAATTCAAAGTTTTCTAAACGTTTGGTCTTGCTAAGTCCTTCTTATAGGAGTTTCTAGAAATGAAGATCAAAGTAAATTTACGTCTAAACTTAAACTGCAAAGAAGACTTTGGAAGTCCTTATAATGGTTGAGATATGATCCCTCCGATTGTTACATGGTGCTTTCCTTTACTATACTTATATAAGTTCCCAGCACTAAAGAAACTATTATTAAAGAATACAAACTTGGAAAGTTTCACAAAGATGACTATTGAGTCCTTGCAAGTCCTCGTTGTATATTTTGGCACCTTAATATTAATGTCATTGTAGTAGTTCTCAGCGAAAAAGATGTCATAGTGGTGGATATGTGATCGACCTTCGTTAGTATTTGTAAGTTTTTACATCTTCAGAATGAAGATTTCTTTATTGCGAAAGATCATTAACAATCGGTTACAAACTCAAAATCGATGAACGTGATAAACGATCGTTGTCTCCTCACAACAGAGATTGCATGACAATTTTAAACTTCAAATGTAAAACAAGGCATCGAAGTACCCAGAAACATTAATACTATGGTGATCTTTCCCAGCCATCATTGTTCATGCCATTCAGTGTCCGAAAATCAATGTAGACTATAAAAAGATCTCATAACAGTTGCAATAGACGATCGGAATCGGATCTTTGGAATAACGATAATATTTCATAAACGATCCTTGTGGATTCAAAATAGAGAGTCAACTATTAAAGTACAGAAAGAGTCCATTCATATTTCAGAACAAAGATAAATATCTCGTAACTGTTGTAATATGCGATCGTCTGTTGTGTCTTTGAAATAAAGATAATGTTTCATAAACGATCGTTGTGGCTTCAGAATAGCGATTTAACTTCAGTTGTAAAACAAAGTATCGTTTCTGCTGTGGTGATCTTTCCCAGTCATTGTCCATGCATGTCAGTGTCAGTGTAAACTGTTGTTTATCTTCGGATTAAAGATAATGTTTTTATAAACGATCGTTGTGGCTTCAGAATAGAATTCCAACTACAATTTCAAACTTTGTTTGTAAAACAAGATTTCGAAGTATCGTTTCTGCCGAGGTGATCATTCCAAGTCATTGTGGTCAACTCATATTAGTGTCCTAAGATCAATACAAACTTTAAATGATCTCATAAAGGTTGCAATATACGATTGGCTGTTGCATATTCGTAATAAATATAATGTTCCATAAACGATCGTTGTGGCTTCAGAAATAGACACTCCACTGCAATAGTAAAACAATGTTTCAAAATATCGTTTCCACAGTAGTGATCTTTTCAAGTTATCATGGTCCATTTATATTAGAGTCTAAAGATCTCATGTAAACTTCTCTACATATAAAATTAGAACTTTTTTTAGTTATGACTACACTCCTTTCGTACTCTGCTTAGTTAAAGCAAAAAAATCTTCCCATTTCTGGCAATAAACTTTATTCCTTTGGGTAGGTCGTTCAGTCATTTGAAATCATGTACATTCTACCAGCACAATATTTATATTTGTACAGAAAAGAAAACACATCCAAAAGCCTTTTATTAAACATGGGTGGTTGTTTATGATTTTTAGCTATTTTGACTTCATTTTGAAATCGTTTACATTAAGCTCAAGTTTTAGCATATAAAACTTAATATGTTGCAACATAATTTAAGCAATTATCAAGTGATTAAGAGTCTGGTTAATTTGATAATAGGATTTTTTTTGGAAAAATTTAATGGTCACTTAAAGGATGAAGTAGTTTTTAAGGATCAAAATTACTCACCCGCCTTATTAAACCTGTACTTTTGGGTATCTTTCGGTAGTAAAGTATATAGTCTGGACCAGTCCATTCTTGTCTACTCTAGTCTATAGTTCAGTGTATAGTCTACAATCTAGACCATTGTCTAGTCTAGAGTTTGGTTTATAGTCTAGTTATAAGTCTAGTTTATAGTCTATAGTCTAGTCTAAAGTCTAGTCTATAGTCTAGTCTATAGTCTAGTCTATAGTCTAGTCTATAGTCTAGTCTATAGTCTAGTCTATAGTCTAGTCTATAGTCTAGTCTATAGTCTAGTCTATAGTCTAGTCTATAGTCTAGTCTATAGTCTAGTCTATAGTCTAGTCTATAGTCTAGTCTATAAGCTAGTTTATAATCTAGTCTATAAACTAGTTTATAGTCTAGCCTATATTCTAGTCTATAGTCTAGCTTTTTATGTGGTCCAGTCTATAGGCTATTCTATTTTCTAGTCTATAGTTTAGTTTGTATTTTAGTCTATAGTCTAGTTAACGAGTAAAAAGATCATTAACAAACCTTAGCTTTAAACGATCATTTACTACCAGATCACCAGTGATAATCTTGCGATCATCTTCAGTTTTTCAAAGAAAGCGTCTTTTGTTGATCTGTGAATCAGTAAAACAATTTGTAGGAACATCTTGGTGATCTACCAACAACTACAAAGATTCCACTATTTCGAAATGAAATCAATGATTCAGAATAGAAAAAAACTATGGATTACTACTGAAATTTATTAATAAAAACATGACTTCAATAAAAGATAGTTATAAAAAATATCTTAAACTAAATTTAGAATCATAAAGTTCTTTCTTTTTTTTCTCTCTTTAATTTATGATTAACACTTACTGAATAGTTTTCATTGTTACCATTAACATGGCTTTCAAAAGCAAAGCAGACGTGGAAATAAAATAAAGTGTTAAAAAATCCTTTAAAACAAAAACTAAATATTTATGATCATTACTTTATTAACAAAAGGCTTAAAGCAAATATAAGCAAAAAATTACTAATTTTATGAGAAGTTAACAGGAGACAGAAAGATATAAACAAAAGCCAATCACTACTTAGCAGGAGAAAGAGAAGAAATAAAGTTGTTGTTTTTGTCATAAAATAATCAGTAAAATGTGATCATAAACTAAAGATAATCCTCTTGATAATGATCAATAATAACGAGTGTTTAAAGTGCAACTGATTTGATTTTATTTCATTATATATTTCGAAAGAAGTTTCAAAGAAAATTATGAATGAAGTGTTAAGTAGCACAAGTAATGAACAACTTTTTTTTTTGTTGTAGCAAACAATTTATGACACTTGTTCAGCTATGTTGTTGTTAGTTATTGTTGCTTTCAAATGCCGACTTAAGAGACGATGACGATAGTTTCAATGATTTACTGTCATATAATAAATAATTTAGATCATGGCATCCTTTTACTTGGTAATCGCAACTAAAGACTTTCTTTCTTTCATGTTTTCGCTCATCAAAGCCGAAGAAGTAACAAAAAAGTCATAAAATTGATGAAATGTTATGTTGATCTAGGATTATAAAAAGTGTCAGTTAAACAGTTTTAATTTTAACTTAACTACAGTCATAAAATTTCAAACAATTTTCAAAAAGAAAAAAGACAAAATTTAACACTTTGACAACAAATTCCAAGAACAAAATATACAACAAGGACATATATCCTTTTAAAAAGCAAAAAAAGAATCTAATTCCTAGATTTTAAGGCTCAAGTGAGAGTTGAATATGTATTTGTGTGTGTATGTGTGTGTAAATGTTTATGACTACTGAATGGTTAATAAAAGACTAGCTAATATCCTTGTGTTTATACAATCAACCATATCACTGGACAATTTCTATACAAAGTCATAAAAATAGAGTTGTTTGTATTTATCTTTCTTTTTTTCCTTGTTTTTATGAGTTTAGCACCCCTACGGTCAATTGTCATTCAATTTTTAAACTTTGTTTCCTCAAATTTACAGTCAAACAGTTTCACTCAGCTAAAACAAATTTATTTCTTTAACTCTTTTTAAAATCTTCTTGCTAAATGCAAATCTTTGGAGACTCATCAGTCATGTGGTTAAAATATGAAAATTATTCAATTTCTTATTATTACTTATTACATTTTATGTGACTACTGTCTGGAATTCTTAGCAAATTTAGAAAAAAAAATAACAAAAAAAAAAAGCAAAAACAGTTTCAAGTATTTTTTTGTCATTTGTCTTTTGGCCTCTTTTTCCCAAAACAGTTAATTCCTGCTACTAGTTTTTTCTCATTACTTGTCCTTTCCATAAATAACATTAGATTTTATTGTTTATAAAGTGGTTTTGTTAAGGAACAACTTAAATTTTAACGGGAATTAACCACTTGTTGACATTTACGAATTAACGGTTTGTTAAGGCGTGTAAGAGATCTAAAGACTGATTAGTTCATGGGAAGTCTTTACATGGAGTATTGTATAAATAATCGATGTAAATTAGGAAAATTGTCTACAGAAATTAAAACGAAATTCGTAAAATTTTGTGTACATGAAATTAAGGTGAAAAAAAAAAATTGTTAATGCTGAACTTAAACAGAACTAGAACAGAGCTTAAACAGAACTAAAAATGAACTAGAACAGATCTAGAACAGAACTAGAACAGAACTAGAACAGAACTAGAACAGAACAAGAACAGAACTAGAACAGAACTAGAACAGAACTAGAACAGAACTAGAA
>NC_060954.1:6326059-6337236 GCF_022045245.1 Lucilia cuprina
AACTAGAACTGAACTAGAACTGAACTAGAACTGAACTAGAACTGAACTAGAACTGAACTAGAACTGAACTAGAAGTGAACTAGAACTGAACTAAAACTGAACTAGAACCGAACTAGAACTGAACTAGAACTGAACTAAAACTGAACTAAAACTGAACTAGAACCGAACTAGAACAAAACTAGAACTGAATTAAAATTGAACTGAACAATTTATTTTCAACTTTCTTAAGATTCATACAACTTTTCTATAGAAAAAATCGCTCTGATTCGGACAACTGTTCTATAAAAAAGTCGCTCTGATTGCGTCAACTTTTCTATGAAAAAAGTCGCTCTGATTGCGTCATCTTTTCTATAAAAAAGTTGCTCTGATTCAGACAACTTTTCTATAGAAAAAGTTGCAATTAATCAGACAACTTTTTTATAGAGAACGTTGCTCATATTCTTGTTTCTAATAAATCATCAAAAAATTAACATAAACCACTGTGAACATTTTGAAATTTTATGCTTTTAAAGTAAAAAAAAGATATGAAATAATCAACTATGAAAAAAAAGAAAAAATAAAAACTAATTAAAAACTGTCATTTAAAAAATGACAAGTTGAGATAGCCAAAACAGCCGATAAACAAATAACTAAAGTTTAAAACTTAAACATAGAAATGAAAATTTATTTAGTCATGGCTCTCTATAGAGTCAAACTATAAGGACATCCTGTTTATTTGTTAATGAGCATATTAATTGTGGCCACGGAAACAAAATTATATTGTACACCAGGAAATACTAAAAACATATTTCTACACGACTACCACCAATCAAGCATATTGCCACATGATTATAAAGGCTGTTAGTGGATTGCAGTTGAGTGTTAGGCAATATCGCCAGTATCAGTATTAGAGTATTTAGCGTTTCATAACGCTTCATTAATATTTAAGTATTACGAAGGAAAAAAAATCAATTTGTTTAATAATATTGGTAGAGAGTGAAAAAAAACGAGGAATAGAAAGAAAAAACCAATTATAAATTTATGACTTAAAAAAAATTAAAAACTAAAAAAATAAAAATTTTCATAAATGATTTTAAGCAAAAATTCTAAAACAGCAACTGTTGTTGTTAAGAAAATTTTATTTTCAATTAAATTTCCTATAGAAAGTGGTGAGTTTTGCTTTTCCTATTATCCTCTCTCACTCTCTCTCTCTTTCTGTCACTCTAACTGCCTAAGGATAAACCCTTAGCCTTTCTCTTTCTAGTAAAATTTTCAAATATGTTGTTCCCTTTTTCAAACATATTTCGTTTTTTTTCCTTTTTGCTGTTAATATGCGTAAACTTCACGCTTAATTCGCTGTATTATGCTGAAGATCATGTTGGCTGTTTGGGCTTTTGTAAAATAGAGAAAAACTGTTTTTCATAAACTCTAAACTATATATATATTTTAACAAATGTTTTATTATTTTATTATGTTTTTGAAATTTCAAAAAAATATGTTTCAAAATGAGACCAGGTGTAAGTTTGTTTTCTCTTTCCTTTTGCCATTGAGGGAGAGAGGAGAGGTTATAGAAAATTAATGTTTTTGATCTTAATGAAACAACTAAAAATATATTGATGACATTAATTTATTTTTTTTTTGTTTTGTATTTGAAAATTGTTGAAAAATTATTGGCATATACTCTATGAGAACACACACGATTTTGAAAATTTTAAGATTTGTTTTACGTTAAAGAAGTTTTGTGACAGAGAGGGGTTTCAATAAATTTAACAATTTTAACTAGAAACAAAATACTGAATTTTTTTTGAAAAGGCAACTTTTTGTAGAAATTCAGACATGATGTCTGGGCAACTTTTTCAATACAAAAGTTTACGGAATCAGAGTACTTTTCTCTATACAAAAGTTGTTATAATCAGAGCAATATTTTCTATAAAAATGGCTGTACTAGAGCAACTTTTTCTACGGAGAAGTTCCTCTGATTCTGATAGAAAAGCTATCTAAATCAGAGCAACTTTTTCAATATAAAAGATGTCTAAATCAGAGCAACTATTTTATAGAAAAGTTTTCTAAACTAGAGCTTCTATTTGTATAGAAAAGTTATCAGCAACAGACCAACTTTTTCTAAAGAAAAGTTGTCTGAACTAGAGCAATTTTTTCGATATAAAAGTTTTCTAAATCAGAGCAATTTTTTCTATTGAAAAGATGTCTAAATCAGTGCAACTTCTTTTAAAGAAAAGTTGTCTGAATCAAAACTACTATTTCTATAGAAAAGTTGTCAGCAACAGAGCAACTTTTTCTAAAGAAAAGTTGTCTCGACTAGAGCAACATTTACTCCATACAAGTTGTCTGAAAAGTAGTCGGAATCAAAGCAATTTTTTATATTGAAAAGTTGTCTGAATCAGAGCAACTTTTTCTATAGACAATTTGTCCGAACCAGATTAATCTTTCCTTTAGAAAAGTTGTCCAAATCAGAACAACTTTTTCTATAGAAAAGTTGTCAAAATCAGAGCAACATTTTCTATAGAAAAGTTGTCTGAATTAGAGCAACTTTTTTTATAGAAAAGTTGTCAGAAACAGAGCAACTTTTTGTACATAAAAATTGCTTGCATCAGATTAACTTTTTCTATAAAAAGATTGTCCAAATCAAACCAACTTTTTTTTAGAAAAGTTGTCAGAATCAGAGCAACTTTTTCTATAGAAAAGTTGTCTGAATCAAAGCAACTTTTTCTACAGAAAAGTTGTTTGAGTGAAAACAACATTTGCAATATAAAAGTTGTCTAAATCAGAGCACATTTTTCAATATAAAAGTTACTTAAGTCACAGCAACTTTTTCTACAGAAAAGTTGCCGGAAACAGAGCAACTTTTTGCATATAAAAGTTGCTTGAATCAGAGCAACTTTTTCTATAGAAAAGTTGTCAGAAACAGAGCAACTACATGTAAAGAAGAGTTGTCTTTATCAGTGTAACTTTTTTGATGGAAATTTGTCTGTAAACAAAGCAACTTTTCCATTGAAAAATGTCTGTAAACAAAGCAACTTTTCCATTGAAAGTCTATAATCAAAGCAACTTTTTTATTGAGAGTTGTCTGTAAACTGAGCTACTTTTTCTAAAGAAAGTTGTCTGTAAACAGAGCAACTCTGTCTGCAAACAGAGCAATTTTTCTATGGAAAGTTGTTCTTTCTGTGGAAAAGTTGGTTGAATCAAAGCAATATTTTCTATGGAAAAGTTTTCTGAATCAAATTTTTCTTCCTATGGAAAAGTTGTCTGAATCAAAGCAACTTCTGCTATATAAATATTTTCTAAATCAAAGCAACTTTTTGTAGAGGAGAGTTGTTTGAATCAAAGCAATATTTTCCATAGGGAAGACGACTAAATCCATGCAACATTTTCCATAGAGAAGGTATCTGTTGTAGAGCAACTTTCTGCAATCCGAGCAACCTTTTCTAAAAAATGTTCAGCAACTTTTACTCCATAAAAAATTAACTTTTATACCAATAATATTGTTATCATAACTCCTTAACATATGAATATAGTAAATAACCTGGTATTATTTCGTTATCGAACCTTTTTGTGGTCATAACTTTTCGTTTCTAAATTCTCACACTTACCGACAGACAATACATATGATTTTAATCGCACTATTTAAAAATACATTTAGGATTTTATGATTATTGTTATTGTGCGGAAACATACTAAATCATGCAAAACAGAAAAATGCCGCCACTACATATGAAAAAAAAATATATCACAATAAAAAAGAGCATATTGGAACGGTTGACGTTAAAGAACAAAGGATTTGGCAGTGACAGCATTCGATCGTGGAAAAAAGCTAAAAAAAGAAACCGAGAATCATCCACAAACAAATTACTCAACACAATAATACAGTAACGCCAACACCTTAAAGAAGACAATTTTAGAATTTAAGTTTTTGTTATTATTATTTTTTTTTTTTTTTTTCGTGGAAACTAACCAATTGTCTTTAGAGACAGAGACATGCAGTCTGACACACTTGCTGGCATCAGCAGGGAGATTCCCTACTGAATCATTCAAGCAGATCACCAACGCCAACAAAATCAAAAAAGAAAAAAATGAAAGAACTAAAAACGAGTCGAAATATTATTTTATTACTTCGTTTTTTTTTCTTACAACTTCAAGTTCATAAAAATCTTTCACATTTTAAGTTTATTTATGATTTTTTCCCTCGTCTTTCTTGTCGGCTTTGGGATGAAGTTTTGCGACAGACTTTTTTAAATGTGGCATGCTTTTATGCCACATGAAATCGTTGTCATTGACCATATTTTATTTGTCTGTATATTCGTTCGTTCTTTACATTTTCGAGATCCGTATTTCTACTTTTAAACTAATGGAGTATGAAGGTTGTTGTTTTCATAAAAATTACATTTATTTCGCACAGATTTGAAAACTAAATATAAAATGATTTTTTGCATACCAAGAAAAATGTGTTTAGAGTGCAAAGAAGACCCAATAGGAACATAACAGAACTGGTACAGAATTAGAACAGAACTAAAAAAGAACTAGAACAGAACTAGAGCAGAACTAGAACAGAACTAGAACAGAACTAGAACAGAACTAGAACAGAACTAGAACAGAACTAGGACAGAACTAGGACAGAACTAGAACAGAACTAGAACAAAAATAGAACAGAACTAGTACAGAACTAGAACAGAAATATAACAGAAATAGAACAGAACAGAACTAGAACAGAACTAGAACAGAACTAGAACAGAACTAGAACAGAACTAGAACTGAACTAGAACAGAACTAGAACAGAACTAGAACAGAACTAGAACAGAACTAGAACAGAACTAGAACAGAACTAGAACAGAACTAGAACAGAACTAGAACAGAACTAGAACAGAACTAGAACAGAACTAGAACAGAACTAGAACAGAACTAGAACAGAACTAGAACAGAACTAGAACAGAACTAGAACAGAACTAGAACAGAACTAGAACAGAACTAGAACAGAACTAGAACAGAACTAGAACAGAACTAGAACAGAACTAGAACAGAACTAGAACAGAACTAGATTAGAACAAGAATAGAACTAGAACAGAACAGAACTAGAACAGAACTAGAACAGAAATAGAACAGAACTAGAACAGAACTAGAACAGAACTAGAACAGAACTAGAACAGAACTAGAACAGAACTAGAACAGAACTAGAACAGAACTAGAACAGAACTAGAACAGAACTAGAACAGAACTAGAACAGAACTAGAACAGAACTAGAACAGAACTAAAACAGAACTAGAACAGAACTAGAACAGAACTAGAACAGAAGTAAAACAGAACAAAAGAACTAAAGAAACTAGAACAGAACTAGAACAGAACTAGAACAGAACTAGAACAGAACTAGAACAGAACTAGAACTGAACAGAACTAGAACAGAACTAGAACAGAACTAGAACAGAACAGAACTAGAACAGAACTAGAACAGAACTAGAACAGAACTAGAACAGAACTAGAACAGAACTAGAACAGAACTAGAACAGAACTAGAACAGAACTAGAACAGAACTAGAACAGAACTAGAACAGAACTAGAACAGAACTAGAACAGAACTAGAACAGAACTAGAACAGAACTAGAACAGAACTAGAACAGAACTAGAACAGAACTAGAACAGAACTAGAACAGAACTAGAACAGAGCTAGAACAGAACTAGAACAGAACTAGAACAGAACTAGAACAGAACTAGAACAGAACTAGAACAGAACTAGAACAGAACTAGAACTGAAATAGAACTAAACTTCAACTGAACTAGAACTGAACTAGAACTGAACTAGAACTGAACTAGAACTGAACTAGAACTGAACTAGAACAGAACTAGAACTTAACTAGAACTGAACTAGAACTGAACTAGAACTGAACTAGAACTGAACTAGAACTGAACTAGAACTGAACTAGAACTGAACTAGAACTGAACTAGAACTGAACTAGAACTGAACTAGAACTGAACTAGAACTGAACTAGAACTGAACTAGAACTGAACTAGAACTGAACTAGAACTGAACTAGAACTGAACTGGAACAGAACTAGAACAGAACTAGAACTGAACTAGAACTGAACTAGAACTGAACTAGAACTGAACTAGAACTGAACTAGAACTAGAACTGAACTAGAACTGAACTAGAACTGAACTAGAACTGAACTAGAACTGAACTAGAACTGAACTAGAACTGAACTAGAACTGAACTAGAACTGAACTAGAACTGAACTAGAACTGTACTAGAACTGAACTAGAACTGAACTAGAACTGAACTAGAACTGAACTAGAACTGAACTAGAACTGAACTAGAACTGAACTAGAACTGAACTAGAAACTGAACTAGAACTGAACTAGAACTGAACTAGAACTGAACTAGAACTGAACTAGAACTGAACTAGAACTGAACTAGAACTGAACTAGAACTGAACTAGAACTGAACTAGAACTGAACTAGAACTGAACTAGAACTGAACTAGAACTGAACTAGAACTGAACTAGAACTGAACTAGAACTGAACTAGAACTGAACTAGAACTGAACTAGAACTAAACTAGAACTAAACTAGAACTGAAATAGAACTGAAATAGAACTGAAATAGAACTGAACTAGAACTGAACTAGAACTGAACTAGAACTGAACTAGAACTGAACTAGAACTGAACTAGAACTGAACTAGAACTGAACTAGAACTGAACTAGAACTGAACTAGAACTGAACTAGAACTGAACTAGAACTGAACTAGAACTGAACTAGAACTGAACTAGAACTGAACTAGAACTGAACTAGAACTGAACTAGAACTGAACCAGAACTGAACTAGAACTGAACTAGAACTGAACTAGAACTGAACTAGAACTGAACTAGAACTAGAACTGAACTAGAACTGAACTAGAACTGAACTAGAACTGAACTAGAACTGAACTAGAACTGAACTAGAACTGAACTAGAACTAGAACTGAACTAGAACTGAACTAGAACTGAACTAGAACTGTACTAGAACTGAACTAGAACTGAACTAGAACTGAACTAGAACTGAACTAGAACTGAACTAGAACTGAACTAGAACTGAACTAGAACTGAACTAGAACTGAACTAGAACTGAACTAGAACTGAACTAGAACTGAACTAGAACTGAACTAGAACTGAACTAGAACTGAACTAGAACTGAACTAGAACTGAACTAGAACTGAACTAGAACTGAACTAGAACTGAACTAGAACTGAACTAGAACTGAACTAGAACTGAACTAGAACTGAACTAGAACTGAACTAGAACTGAACTAGAACTGAACTAGAACTGAACTAGAACTGAACTAGAACTGAACTAGAACTAAACTAGAACTAAACTAGAACTGAAATAGAACTGAAATAGAACTGAAATAGAACTGAACTAGAACTGAACTAGAACTGAACTAGAACTGAACTAGAACTGAACTAGAACTGAACTAGAACTGAACTAGAACTGAACTAGAACTGAACTAGAACTGAACTAGAACTAGAACTAGAACTAGAACTGAACTAGAACTGAACTAGAACTGAACTAGAACTGAACTAGAACTGAACTAGAACTGAACTAGAACTGAACTAGAACTGAACTAGAACTGAACCAGAACTGAACTAGAACTGAACTAGAACTGAACTAGAACTGAACTAGAACTGAACTAGAACTGAACTAGAACTGAACTAGAACTGAACTAGAACTGAATTAGAACAGAACTAGAATTAAAACTGAACTTGATTTTTTTTAGAAATATGAACATTTACTTTTCGTCTGCATTTTCCCACAAGTCTTGTGAATTCTTCCAAACTGTCTAACTTTCGGCTCGTAAAATTGCTTTAAGACCACAACTACAATATTACAGTCCATCAAGCGGGCAATTAAAAAAGCTACAACAACAATTCAGACAAGATGGAATAATACTGAACTTTAAGTTACAATGACATTTAAGCAAAAAACACTACAACAAAACCTCGACTGAAAAAACTAAGCGAATCTTTAAGGAATTCTTCAACAAAATGATTTGAAATGAAAAAATAAAAAAAAAAATAAAAAAAATAAAAAACGAAATGCAAAAAAAGTATAAATAAAATTAACAAATGCTCATAAGAAAACAATAATACTTACGACAGCAAAAAAATGTGAGCTTTTGCAAAAAAAAAATCTCACACAAAACGAAAAAAAAAAACTAAAAAAAGATCAAACATTTATGCCGCATTTCAATATTATTACTGGTATTGTAACTACAAAAAAAGAAATGCTTGAAGAAGATAAAAAAGATTGCTCGCTGAACTTTGGTTAAGGCTTATTGACGATGACCATGTTTTGCATGCTGAGGCCTGGCCCCAACACACTACGGCACAGATCTGTTTTTTTTTTTTTTTTTGTATACCAATGACCAAAGTGATCGCCTCGTAACAACTAATCAACTATACAAAGGTAAAATTTAAATACTAGTCTTGTAGTTGAAGGGCTATGTAATACAAACCAATATATATATATACAGGTTTGTGTCTCAAACATCTGACGTATAGTTTTAGGTTTTAAAACTATTCTATCAACTCTTCAAAATAAGATGCATGCTACAGAAGGTATAATGATCACTGCCTTATATGTATGATCAACAACAATATAAAGTTTCCCAAAATGTTTTTTTAACTTGTAATTTAATTGCAAATAACTAATTTCCGCCACATAGGAAAGCGGCTTTATTCTTTCAAAGATCACTATTTAAATTTTTATACGCTGGTTGAATTTGGCGTAAAATTATGTCTTTTCTTGTTGTTACGCTGTTGTTACAACTAAGATGTAAATAACAACAAATATTTAGATTTGATAATATCGTGAGAAGAAATTTTTCTCTCGAAAAAGTTGAAACTTTTCTATAGAAAAATTTCTTCTATTTCCTAGCAACATTTCTATAGAAAAAGTTCATCTGATTCCCCGCAAATTTCCTATAGTAAAAGTTTATCCGATTCTAACAACTTTGCTATAGAAAAAGTTCATTTGATTCAAACAACTTTTCTATAGAAAAATTTCATCTGATTCAGACATCTTTTCTATAGAAAAATTTCATCTGATTTAGACAACTTTTCTATAGAAACAAATGAACTTTTTTCCGATAACTTTTCTATAGAAAAATTTCATCTGATTCAGACAACTTTTCTATAGAAAAAGTTCATCTGATTCATACAACTTTTCTATATAAAAAGTTCATCTGATTCATACAACTTTTCTATATAAAAAGTTCATCTGATTTAGACAACTTTTCTATAGAAAAAGTTCATCTGATTCAGATAACTTTTCTATAGAAAAAGTTCATCTGATTCAGATAACTTTTCTATAGAAAAAGTTCATCTGATTCAGATAACTTTTCTATAGAAAAAGTTGATCTGATTCAGATAACTTTTCTATAGAAAAAGTTCATCTGATTCAGATAACTTTTCTATAGAAAAAGTTCATCTGATTCAGACAACTATTCTATAGAAAAAGTTCATCTGATTCAGACAACTATTCTATAGAAAAAATTCATCTGATTCAGACAACTTTTCTATAGAAAAAGTTCATCTGATTCAGACAACTTTTCTATAGAAAAAGTTCATCTGATTCAGACAACTTTTCTATAGAAAAAGTTCATCTGATACAGACAACTTTTCTATAGAAAAAGTTCATCTGATTCAGATAACTTTTGTATAGAAAAAGTTCATCTGATTCAGACAACTTTTCTATAGAAAAAGTTCATCTGATTGAGACAACTTTTCTATAGAAAAAGTTCATCTGATTCAGACAACTTTTCTATAGAAAAAGTTCATCTGATTCAGACAACTTTTCTATAGAAAAAGTTCATCTGATTCAGACAACTTTTCTATAGAAAAAGTTCATCTGATTCAGATAACTTTTCTATAGAAAAAGTTCATCTGATTCAGATAACTTTTCTATAGAAAAAGTTCATCTGATTCAGATAACTTTTCTATAGAAAAAGTTCATCTGATTCGTTGATTGATGCGTTGATTCCAAGCAACTTTTATAAAGAAAAAGTTGTGTTGATTCCGGGCAACTTTTATATAGAAAATGTTCATACAACATTTCTATTGGAAAAATTGCTCAGATTCTGACAACATTGCGCTGATTCAGACAACGTTTCTATAGGAAAAGTTGAGTTGATACAGAAAACTTTCCTATACAAAAAGTTGCTCTGATTCAAACAACCTTTGCAGAAAAAAAATTGGTCTGATTTAGACAACATTTTTTTCTAGAAGAAGTTGCTCTAATACAAACAACTTTTCTCTAGAAAAATTTGCTCTCTTTTCGACAACTTTTCTCTGGAAAAAGTTGTTCTATGAATTGTTGAATATTAATCGCACAACAATTAAAATTTCACTTTAAAACAATTAAAAGTGTAATTCATTAAATATATTCACATCGAGTAATGTTGTTCCTTTCATCAAACACACATATATTCAAACATTTCAAAGTCAATATTTAACAAGATTTATCTTTTTCATTTTACAACATGTAAATGGAGTTTTTTTGTTTTTTTTGGTTTTTATTCTGTTGATTTTACATCACAACATGATGGCGCGTGCATAATAAATACGTATTTGTATGTTGGAATGTAAAATAAGCCATATGTTGGACAATACTTGACATGTAGAGACACTTCAGCAATCAGACATCAGACAGACATCAGACAGACATACAGACAGACGCATACATATATTCAAGCATCCAAGAAAAAAAATTAAAATCCATGGAGATGAACGACAAAAATGTCAACCATTTTATGTTGAAAGGAAGAGGATGATTGAATGAATGAAATGTTACATTTACCACACGACATACATACCTACTTGTTTCTACTTCTACGTACATACTTTAAAAGTTTTTTTGTTGCTGTTGCTTTGTTTTTGGTTAAATTATAGTTTTGTTGCGAAGGCTGCAAGCAAAAACAAAAATGTTGCAACAAATATTTTATCAACTCACTACGTTTAACTCCTGCACTAGTTTTATATTTATTTACTTGTTATGTAATGAACTGCTGTACATTGCATGACAAATTTTAACCCTTTGGAAAACATTTTATACATTCTTCTAGTTCCGTTCTAGTTCTGTTCTAGTTCTGTTCTAGTTCTGTTCTAGTTCTGTTCTAGTTCTGTTCTAGTTCTGTTCTAGTTCTGTTCTAGTTCTGTTCTAG